>NC_141021.1:50915000-50922500 GCF_052040795.2 Danio rerio
ACTGCCTTTCTACACCACCCTTTCTTCATGTGTTCAATACTTTTTTTCCTGTGTCATTTCATTTTATTACACATAACTTAATCTGTAAACTGATTAGATTTGGTTTCTTTTTAAACGTGGATTTCAAGTCAACAGCACCCTTAGAAATATGTTTTATGAAAAAAAATGGTGACGTGTAACATTTATTTTTTTATTATTTCACTTAAAAAATATTTATTTATTAATCAATAGAAATAAAAAATGGGATATATAAATAAAGATTGTTCTAAATATGTATATATTTTTTTCATAACTGTTGCAAATTGTATAATCTCTGGTATAATTTTGAGATAATTTGTAACCCAGTGATCTCTTTTCAGAATTAAGTCAGAATTATTAGCCCTCCTGTGCAATTTTAATCATTTGATTTTTTTTTTACTTCAATTTCTGTTGAAGGAGAGAGTATGTTTTAACACATTTTTAAACAATAGTTTTGGTAATTAAATAATAAAATTTGAACAAAAATTCACTGCAATTTCTTAATGCCATGATGACAGTAAGTAATATTTCACTAAATATTTTTCAAGATCCAAAAGTTTAGCCTAAAATGCGATTTAAAGACTTAACTAGGTGAATTAGGTTAATTAAGTTCTGGAGCCAATCAAAAAAATAAATTTTACTTAAAGTGGTTGATATTATTGACCTTAAATGATTATATATATATATATATATATATATATATATATATATATATATATATATATATATATATATATATATATATATATATATATATATGAATCAGCTTTTAGTTATTCTAGCTGAAAGACACTATTTGTAAAGCAATTTTAATCAGACAAGCACTAAACCAATTTGCTTTTGTGGCTAATTTTAATTAAGCTGTGGCATGATTTAAACTTTCTTTGCTGATGAGCCGCACAAGCCATATTGACGTGAGCAGGTTTTAAACTTTCTGTAGACCGTGGCGTCTGTCTTTACGACAACTTTCTAGACAGGCAATCCATACAAAGAGACCGAGCCGGACAGATAACACTGTGTAATGGAAAGACTTCATTTGAAGCTCATTTAAAAGCAACATCGGTCAGAAAGCATGTCCATTCAGAGCAGGAGTGCAAAATTACAGACAGGGAAAAAGACAGAGGAAGAACAAGATTATCATTTTCTGAGATTGTGTCAGAGCCGGCACATGAATTGTGGCCAAAACCAATTCATTCTTCTGAGAAAAAAAAAAAAGTATATATATATATATATATATATATATATATATATATATATATATATATATATATATATATATATATATATATATATATACTTGAGCTGCTCAGAATGGAATTTTTATCCAATAGAATAAAAAAATACAGTGAGCGTTCAGAAAATTTATGTGTTTAAATAGGTAAATGCCAATGAGTTTCATAATATCATAATATATATATTTTTTTTTTATGATCAGAGTCTTACCTTTCTCTTTACTTTTTACTTAAAAAAATTATAATAAATAGAAAAAAAAATATATATATATATATATATATATATATATATATATATATATATATATATATATATATATATATATATATATATATATATATATATATATATATATATATATATATACTGATTAAATAAATGTGTTTACTACTTCCAGCTGCTCAATCAAACAAATGACGGAGAAAAAATGAGCAATTTAAAAATGAGCATTGTTAAAAACATCACCTTCCATAAACAGGCTTAAAATACGCTCAGACTCTTATTTTGAAATGCATTCACTACTTCTACTTGATCGATAAAACAAAAGAAGGACTTTTCAAAATTATTTTAAATATGTTACAAAACAAACACCATAGCATTGTCATAATTGAGCAACAGTGTTATAAAATACACTCAGACTCTTATTTTGATATGTATTTACGACTTACCAATGCTCAGTTAAACAAATGAATGAGAATGAATGAACACAGTAAAACATATGAAATATATTATATAATACAAAAATATCCTTATTTTTAAACTATCATCATCATCTTTCCATAAACAAGCCTTATATACACTCAGACTCTTAATTTGATATGTATTTACTACCTCCAGCTGCTCAATTAAAAACAAAAGAGGGTGATGGGCTGTTACAGCCATTTTAAATATATTACAACACAAATGCCATAACATTGTCATAATTGATCAACAGTGTCATAAAAACCCTGAAACACACTCAGACTCTTATTTTGAAAAAAACTTTTATTACTTCCATCTGCTCTGTCAGCCAGATTGGGGCGATACTATGCACTGTTAAACACATGTAAATTGCATTAAGATTCAAATATCATTACGTAAATCGATAATAAATCATAAGCAATTACTTGACTCTTATTTTGAAATCTACTTCTTTCAAATGCTAAATTAAACAGCTGAGGGAGATTTAATCATTATATTTAGCCTAATCACAGTTCCTGTTTCTTAGGGCTCAACTTTTAAACCTCTGAAAACAATATTAATACTTCCAATATACATTTAAAGATACTTATGATTTAAATGTTATTATTTAAATCAATAGTAAATCATAAATCATGAATTTATTACTTTCAAATGCTATGAGGCAGGTTTATTCACCGTATTAAGCCAAATCACAGTTCATGTTTCCATGGCCTCATATTTTAAACTAGGTGTGGCCAACCCTGTTCCTGGAGAGCCACCTTCCTGCAGATTTCAGTTGCTACCCATATCAAACACACCTGAACCAATCAATTAGGACCTGAACACCATGTAATAATTACAGGCAGGTGTGTTTGATATGGGTTGCAACTGAAATCTGCAGGAAGGTGGCTCTCCAGGAACAGGGTTGGCAACCCTTGTTTTAAACCAATAAAATAATAATTAAGACTTTTATTATACATTTAATAAACTTAAGATTCAGATATCACCATGTAAATCAACAGTATATCATAAGCAATTACTTGACTCGTATTTTAAAATTTAATACTTTCAAATGCTAAATCAAACCTATGTGGAAAGTTTAATCATCATATTAAGCCGCATCACAGTTCTTGTTTCCAGTTCTTGTTAAACCACTGAAAGTAATAATTGACACTTTCATTATACATTTTTTATTCAATTCACCTTTATTTGTATAGCGCTTTTGCAATGTAAATTTTGTCAAAGCAGCTTCTTAAGCTACTTAATTTTCAAATACCACAGTAAATCATAAGTAATTAATTGACTCTTATTTTGAAATTCGCTTCTTTCAAATGCTTAGTCAAACAAAGAGGAACGTTTAATCATCGTAATTGATTCTCATTTTGAAATGAACTTCTTTCAAATGCTAAGTCAAAAAGAAGAGGAACATTTAATCATCATAATTGACTCCTATTTTGAAATTTACTGATTTCAAATGCTAAATCAAACAGATGAGGAGTGTTTAATCAACATAGTTGACTCTTATTTTGAAATGTACTATTTTTAAATGCTAAGTCAAACAGATAAGGAACGTCTCATCATCATATTAAGCCGAATCACAGTTCTTGTTCCCCCAGCCCCAATATTTAAACCACTGAAAACAATAATTAAGACTTTTATTATACATTTAAGCTACTTGAAATTCAAATAACATTATGCAAATCAATAGTAAATCAAAAGCAAGTTATTGACTCTTATTTTGAAATTGACAACTTTCAAATGTTAAGTCAAAGAGATGAGGAACTTTTAATCATCATATTAAGCCAAATTACAGTTCCTGTTTCCTCGGCCTTAAACATTAAACCACTGAAAGCAATTATTGGGTCTTTTATTATATATTTAATATGCTTAAGTGTCTTAAACTGAATTTAGGACCACTTTTTTGTTTGCAAACACCCCAAACGCATTTACTACATAAATCTATATTTAATCACAAATTTTAGTGGAAAAGCCTCTTGTTTCAAGGTAGTTTTATGTATTTATTTATTTATTTATTGTTTGTTTGTTTGTTTGTTTGTTTCAGATATCGTAAGGTGGTAGCCAATAACTGCACTAAAGGTGTGAAGGAAATGTACACGGCCAGAAAACAGCAGTGTCCGAACCGCCCGCCACGTGGTTTAGTCCTGACAACACGTGACGAAAAACTCACAGCAAACATGGGCAGCAATGTGACCTTCCTGGTGCGACTTGAAGAGGTAAGAACTGAACATGATCAGATTTATTGATCTGGTCATTTAAAGCTCAGTATGGCCGGAAGCTGCAATTATGGCCTTGATGTTGAGTCAATACCTGAATTGTAATTACTACAGTTGGTGTATGTGACAATGTGACTACTGTTTTTTTTTTTTTTTAATTTGTAAAGATCTGATAACACTTGTTCCATATTCTAAATAAAAAATGTGATTTAAGGGTCTAGGAATGAACAGTTGGACAAAATAACATATCACCTATTGTAGGCCTAGCAGTATGCAAAATTATATTAAGATTACAGATGTTGCTGATAAATAACAATTATAATTGGACGTTAATTGCCATTATTACACATTATTAATGGCTGTTTAAGCGATTATTATACCAGAATGAGTGTATAATCACTAGTCATATCGTTGTAGAAAACAGCTAATTTCATGTCAGTCTTAAAAAAAGATACAACTACAGAATAGTTAAGCTCTATATAGGAAAACATTCAAAACTATTTGGTCATTTTGGATTGAGATACTAATGGTCTAATCCAGTTCAGTGATCTATGCTAAGCTAAGCTAAAAGTATTAGACCCAGAAATTGTCTGGATGGATTTAAAAATGGTCAAACTAAACTGTTTAACTCTAGGAGAGTTGTAAAATAAGCTAATTTTCAAAAAAAAAAAAAAAAAAAAGTGGAGAGTTCCTTTGGAACTACCAGAATTGTAAAACTACTAGAATTACCATAGTCATTCTGATCGTTCTCATATAAGGGATATTTACATTCAAAGCTTCTATTGAGATTTTAAAATTAAGCTTTGAATGTCTGTCATCATATTGAATTAAGTCTTCACCCTAAAAATAGGATCTTTTAGATAATACATCCTATAAAGGTATAGTTAGGCTACATAAGAATACACAGAAATGTCAGCAACTCCCTTTCATTTTCACTTACTCAAGCAGACGAGAAGGCTTTTTCACAACACTGAATATGCTGTTTAGACATATCTGAAGTTAAATTATGTTTTTTTTTTTTTTTTTGCAATCAGAAATATTTTTGATAGCAGGAAGTTGTTAGGCAACAGAGGCATGCATATTTAAAATCATGGGGTAAAGTAACAGACACTGAAATCTTAGTTCTAAGGTAGAAATAATCATAACTATTTTGTGTTTTGTAATTTTAATAAAATAACAATGTCGGAAGGAAATAAACACATATTTAGGAAAAGCCAGGGAATTTTAGATATGTGTGTTTTAATTACAACAAAGTTATTTAATTGCAAACATTTAAAACGGTTAAATAACCTGTCAACATCCCCATATACATATAGAGTCACAATTTAAATTATTTCACAATATAAGAGTCACAGTATAATAATTAGTAGTTTTTTTACTTTTATTTTACTTTTATAGTATAATTCTTAGTTAGTTTTCATAAACCACAGTGAGAGACCTATGCCTGACCTGGTAAGTTGGATCCGCTGGCATGAGGGAAAACTGGACAGCCCTGGCAGGCCCAAACGTATTGTGAGGGTCATCTGGGATCATCTGGCTGAACTTTAAGTCAGAGGGTTGTTCAACTCTCAACTCCGGAAGAGCTTTGACTAGATCCCGATGGAGGCTGGAGACAAGTCCAAGTGGTCCATGTTCTCTGACTCCATTGTTGATGTGCCAGTGAGGAGCTGTGGCCGTAAGGTCTGTGGTGCTTGTTGAGGCGGCAATCCACAAACCTGATGGTGGACACCAGAAGCAAGGGTCAATACATTTCTACTCTCACCTATGGTCATGAGCTTTGGGTCATGACCGAATGGAAAAGATTTAGGATACAAGCAACCAAAATGAGTTTCCTTCGCAGACCGGCAAGGTGCACCCTTATAGGGTGAGGAACTCTGTCACCCGGGAGAACCTTGGAGTAGAGCCATTGCCCCTCCACATCGTGAAAAGTCAGCTGAGGTGGCTTGGGCATGGTTTTGAATGCCTCCTGGACGCTCATCTTAGGAGGTGTTCCAGCCAAGTCCCACCGGGAGGAGGCCTTGGGAAAGACCCAGGACATGCTAGAGGGACTATGTTTACTCAGCTGGCCTGGGAACACTTCAGGATAACCTCGGAGGAGCTAGAGGAAGTGTCTAGGGGAGAGGGAAGTCTGGGGTTCTCTCCTAAGACTGCTGCCCTCGCAACCCGGCCCCGGCAAAGCAGATGAAAATGAATGAAGGAATGAATGAACAAGTAGACAAGTCTTCCAGGCCAGCCTGACTAAGTGAGACTATCATTGAGCTCTGAATGTAACTGTTTACACCCACGCTGGTCAGTTTGGCATTCAGGAACCTTCCCATAATTCTGCATTCTGTGAGCAGCGCTGGAGATCTTATGAAAAAAACTTCAGCCTGTGCAGATGGTTTGGTGTACAGCGGATGCGTATTACAAGCCTGCTGGGGAATAGCTTTTCATTGAGGTGCAATGCACACATGGTAGCACATTCTCTCTCTCGGTTTCTTACACACATACATACGCACGCACATATGCACACTCATTTCAGGTAAAGTGTTTCTCCCTTGGCGTCTCACCATAGCAGAGTTGTCACATTACTGTATGATGAGATGAGGAAATGAGGGCTTATTCCTTTCATTAAGAGAGCGAGAGCTGGTAAAGGGTCTGTGTGTGTGCGTGTGTGTGTGTGTGTGTGTGTGTGTGTGTGTGTGTGTGTGTGAGAAAGAGAAAGAGAGATAGTGAGATGGACTAACAGTTCCAGCTATTTAAATTCATGAGGGTCAGAGCCGAAGCTGTTTCTTAGACCAATCAAATGGACCTTAATATTTAATGCCTTTAAGGTGAAACAGGTTTTTTATTTCATTTTTAAATATTATTCATTCAAATTATATTATATTATATTATATTATATTATATTATATTATATTATATTATATTATATTATATTATATTATATTATTTTATATTATATTATTTTATATTATATTAATCATATTATATTATATTGTATTGTATTATATTATATTATATTATATTATATTATATTATTTTATTTTATATTATATTAATCATATTATATTATACTGTATTATATTATATTATATTATATTATTTAATTTTATTTTATTTTATATTATATTATATTATATTATATTATATTATATTATATTATATTATATTATATTATATTAATTACATTATATTATATTGTATTATATTATATTATATTATATTATATTATATTATTTATTGTGTGAAATTATGATTATTATAATGTCTTGTTTAGTTTTTGGTCGATGTCAGAAGTAATTTTTTGTTAATTTTATGCTAATTTTATGTCTGCTAATTTGTAAGTATGTGATGTAACTACACAAGAGTCAAG
>NC_141021.1:50927500-51062500 GCF_052040795.2 Danio rerio
TAATCCATTATTTCACAGTTTAACAATATTTTTACTTTTTAATCCAATTTTTATTTAATTTAAAAAAAATTGTAAATGCATTTTCACTAATCTTTTATTTAACAGTTTTTCCATTTTCTTATTGCAAACAATATTTAATTTAATATTTTTTTTATTTAATTTATTTTGTTTTATTTTATCTTATTTTATTTTATTTATTTTTATTATTTTTTATTTTATTAAATGCATTTTTACTTATCCATTATTTCAAAATTTAAACCAAATTTTTCCATTTTCTTATAACAAAAAATATTTATTTTATTTTATTTTTTTAGTAAATGTATTTTTCATTAATTAATTATTCCATTGTTTTACATCCAATTTTATCTTATCTGTTTTTTGTAAATGCATAATCCATTGTTCCACATTTTAACAATTTGTTCCTCTTTTTTTAGTCCAAATTTTTTTATTCATTTATTTTTGTAAATTGATTTTTCACTAATCCAATATTCCACAATTATACCAATATTTTCAAATGTCACGGATCAAAACTGGCTGCCCTAGAGCCTCCCCTGCATTTCCTATAATACAGTCAGATTTACATCAGAATGAACTGAAAGCAGTGTTTTGTGAGTGTGAAACAGATGGGACGGTGTCTGTGTAAACAGAACAGTGACGTTACCCGCAGCTGTTTTTGGTCTCAGCTGCCAGACGCACTGATTAAGAAAACTGTGCTAAAGAGTTGTTGTAATAATTAGACTTGACTTGGCATGGTTTTTTAGGGTGACTCCATGAGGACCAACATTCAGCTGGACTTTGGAGACGGAACGGCGGTGTCCTACTCCAACCTGAGCTGGACGCAGGAGGGCATCAAACACGTGTACCGCAGCGCCGGCATCTTCAGGGTCACAGCACTGGCCGAGAACAGCCTCGGGTTCGACACATCCTCCCTTTATCTGCACGTGACATGTACGTTCTGATGCTGGAAGCTCTTTTCTTTATTTGTGTTGTATTGCATTTGTTATATACTTTCTGTAGTGAATGTCCAGGGGAAATATTGACACTGCTTACCAAAGATTTATTTATATAGTCATTTATTTATTTATACATACTTAGATAAATATCTTTAGATCCTTATATCTAAAGATCTTTAGATTTTTATCTGAAACATCCAAGATATCTGTTGTTTCTTTATTTTATTTTTTTATTTATTAAAATATTAATTTGTTCGTTCATTTCGTTTGTTCGTTCATTCATTTATTTCTTTACATCGTTCATTTAATTAATGAATTAATTTGTTTATTTATTTTAATTATTATTTTATTTATTCATTCATTCATTCATTTGAATTATCACATGTCTGATAATTTTTTTTTTTTTTTTCTAGAGAAAGTCTTATTTGTTTTATTTCGGCTAGAATAAAAGTAAAAAAAAAAATGAGGTCAAAATTAGCCTCTTTAAGCTATTTTTTTTTTCATAAGGCTACAGAACGAACCATTACTATATACAATAACTTCCCAAATTACCCTAACCTGCCTAGTTAACCTAATTAACCTGGTTAAGTCTTTAAATGTCACTTTAAGCTGTATAGAAGTGTCTTGAAAAATATCTAGTCAAATATTATTTACTGTCATCATGGCAAATAAATCAGATAAAATAAATCAATTATTAGAAATAAGTTATTAAAATTATAATGTTTAGAAATGTGTTGAAAAAATTCTCTCTCTCTTAAACAGAAATTGGGGGAAAATGTATCATTCATTTAATTAACTAATGAATTTTATTTAATTACTTATTTATTCATTTATCTATAATATTTATTTATTTATTTATTTATTTATTTATTTATTTATTTATTTATTTATTTATTTATTTATTTATTCATTCTTAGATAAATATCTTTAGATATTTATATCAAGAGTTGGGTGTAGCATGTATCTCAGTAACGCGTTACTGTATTCCAATTACATTTCTGAGGAACGGAGTAATGTAACGAATTACATATTACATTTGTGTAATCCGATTACAGTTACTAAAGTCAATTTAATTGTGTTACTTGCGTTAGAAATATAGTTAGTTAAGTCAGTGCCAAAAGCCTAGTGGTTAATGCATTGACATTTAGCACTCAGGTGCTCACGGCGACCCGAGTTCAATTCTCGGCTCGAGGTCGTTTGCTCCCCATACTTTCCTGTCTGTTAATCTCCACTGTCCTGTCAATAAAGGTGAAAACCCCTAAAAATTAATAATAATAAAAAAGAACTATAGATAGTTATAGTATAGCATTACCTGCTTTTCAGTATATTGTATAGAAAAAAGCTTCCTTTAAATAACATTTTCCATGGCAACATCAGTTAATAAGCATGCACTTTTAAATTGCTGGAGAACACGAGCTGAAATGGATGCTGACAAGAGTGATTGCTTGTTTAAGTGGAAATTCAGACATTACTTTGATTGAGTATAAAAACTAAAATTGTCTAGTAGTAATCCACAATTTATAATCTGTTGCTTTTTTAAAGTAGCTTACCCAACACTGTTTATATCAAAGGATTATGATTTTTGTTATTTGTATTTGTATTTATGTTATGTTATTTCTTGATTTTAAGTATATATATATATATATATATATATATATATATATATATATATATATATATATATATATATATATATATATATATATATATATATATATATATATATATATGTGTGTGTGTGTGTGTGTGTGTGTGTGTGTGTGTGTGTGTGTGTGTGTGTGTGTGTGTGTGTGCGCGTGTGTGTCCGTTTGTTCATTTATTTAGATATACCATTTATTTTATTATTGAATTAATTAATGTTATCTATTTATTTATTTATTGTTATATATATATATATATATATATATATATATATATATATATATATATATATATATATATATATATATATATAAAATATATTATAGTATATTATATATAATATAGTATATATATATATATATATATATATATATATATATATATATATATATATATATATATAGATATATAATATTATATATAATATTAATTTAATATTTTAATTAATTGAATTAATTTATTATGATTTTTTTTATCCATTTAATTTTTTTTATTCTAGTAAATTTGGACATGAAGATTTTCATAAAAAAATTATATATATATATATATATATATATATATATATATATATATATATATATATATATATATATATATATATACATTTTAATTTATTTTTTAAACTAAGACACTCTAAAATGCACAGATTTTCATAAAAAATATAATTATTATTTATATATGTATATAGATGTATATATATATGTATGTGTGTATTTACATTTTAATTTATTTTTTAAACTAAGACACTCTAAAATGCACATTTAACACCAAAAAGTGCTTATTTTTTAGATAAGTTTTTTTTTTTACCTCTTATGTAACGATGTGTTGATATTAAGAAAGAAAAAAAAAACACACTTATTAAAAATGCAACAAAAAGCATAATTCCTCTAATTAACCCAATTATGAATCAACGCTGCACTCTGTTTAGCTAAAATAATACAAACGCTCAGAGACCGTCTTGTCGGTTCTGTTAAATACACTCTTTTTTTTTATAAACAGATAAACTGGCAACCACCCAGCCAGTCGAGACAAAACACTGCTTTGCAATCTTTGAATAAACATCTCTTAAACACACACACAACATAATGTGCACGATGCACTTGGTAGGTGACTTTCATACTGTGTATCTGCCAAAATCTGCACGAGTCCTCCGTCTCTGCAGGTGTAGTCGACTGCGGTGCTTAATTACAGCTTTTATCTCCACTTTTCACAAATAAACAGTGGGTGGGCACTTGTGATCAGATGAGAGCAATTGGGTCCAACTTTTATTTTCTGATGTGCGGTAAAGAATAAAGCTGACTTATTCAATTACTTACAGAAAAAGGAATTGGTCGGACCATTTAAATGAGCTAAAATTGCAGCTGGGGAAGGACGAATAGTACAGCTCAGATAAAAAAAAAATAAATAAATGACCAATAGGAATCTGCAAATGCGGAGATTTGCATAAAGGAAAAGGTTTCTCATGCAGATTTCTATCATTTTCAAGTTGGCCATGCATATTCACAGAATTGAAAACCGTTTGGTTGTGAAAGTGACCTCTATGGGAGGTTTGTGTCATACATCCATTAATGTAAAATCACTTTTTTGTCAGTTTTTTTAGTAATCTGTCCCACTCTTTCTTTCTTTTTAAGCCTTTTAGACTTTTTGAAAATGTTCTTGAAAATGTCCACAGCCATATCACCCTGTAGCCCAAGACTGGTTACTCACTGAAGCTAAGCAGGCCTGAGCCTGGTCAGTAGCTGAATGGGATCCCACATAGGAAAACAAAGTTGCTCAGCCTGCTGTCTGTGTGTGTCCTACTGCCCCAGTAAAGTGAAGGGGACACTATACTGTCAGTGAGCGCTGTCTTTTGGATGAGAGGTTAATCCAAGGTCCTGGCTCTCTGTGGTCATTAAAAATACCATGACACTTCTCGCAAAAAGTTAGATTGTAACCCTGGTGTCCTGGCCAAAATCCCTCCATAGGCTCTTTCCGTTCATGGCCTTCCACTCATTCCCATCCACTGAATTGGCTCTCTCACTGTCTCTGCACTCCACCAATAGCTGGTGTGTGGTGAGCGCACTGGCGCCATTGTCCTGTGGCAGCCGTTGCATCATCCATGCACACTGATGGTGGAGTGGGGAGATGTGCGTTCTCTTTGTATTATCTCAGTGAGCAGTTTATTCAAACTAAAACATGATTTTCCAATGCATCTGGATGAATGCAGCTTGAGATGAAACCTGAGGTGGGACTATCTAGGTTGAAACATCCCATTAGAGAAACAACATTTTTGCTTGCCAACTCAAAAACTAGATCAATCCAAAATGATGGTTTAAAGATTTAAAATATTCTATCTATCTATCTATCTATCTATCTATCTATCTATCTATCTATCTATCTATCTATCTATCTATCTATCTATCTATCTATCTATCTATCTATCTATCTATCTATCTATCTATCTATCTATCTATCTATCTATCTATCTATCTATCCATCCATCCATCCATCCATCCATCCATCCATCCATCCATCCATCCATCCATCCATCCATCCATCCATCCATCCATCCATCCATCCATCCATCCATCCATCCATCCATCTAATCCATCCATCCATCCATCCATCCATATACGGATATATATATATATATATATATATATATATATATATATATATATATATATATATATATATATATATATATATATATATATATATATATACAGTTGAAGTCAGAATTATAAGACCCCCTGTTTATTTTTTTTCCCAATTGCTGTTTAACAGAGAGATTTGTTCAACACATTTTTTTTTCACATTAGTACTATATAGAACACACTTTTTCTTTTTCTAGATGTGCCAGACTACTAGGGGATTCCAGAATCAGCTACTGTTTTGTTTTCTAATAAATTGGCCGTTTGGAATGAATTATTTGAATGAGTGAATCAGTGAATCACTATTTGAAACTGGAGCCATTAATCTTATAAACTAAGCTACGTATACTGTAAAAAAAATAAATGACTAAAAGTCATGAGTGCAAATATCTTTGTGTCCTCTCCACTGTCGCCACTGGCTTGCTTGGTTTGGGACTTGTGGAGCTGCTCATCGATGGATTTGCTCTCTCAGTGTTTGGACTTTCAGCGGTGAAAATTAAACCACACTGAACTGAACTAAACTGAACATCAGCTCTGAAAACGGATCTGACACAGTTTCAATTTACTAGAACTTCTATGTTAAGCTGCTTTACACAGTCTACATTCAAAAAGCACTATAGAAATAACCATGAATTGAATTGAAGTTTGATTGAAATAACTTGAGATGACTAGAAAAGTTCATTTGATTCAACAAAAAAAATAAAACAATAAGGTGATTTTTTTTTACTGTATCTTCTTAGAAAATAACAACAAATAATTTTTTGTGATAAATTATAATTTAGTAATGTTTATAATAATTTAATTGTGAGCAAATAAAGGCTCAGCAAAAGCTCATTTGCATACATTTAATAGTGTAACCCATAATAATATCTATCCTTCTACACACTTTTTAGTGCTAGTGCAGTTGACATGTTGTGCTTCAGACAGTTAACCCAGCAAAACTTCCGGAAAACTAGCTCGTTTGAATCCATCCTCTTTAAAACACCTCCGCTTCATCCGTACACATGCTGACTAACTTCTTGGCTGTATTTTTCATTTTTTTGAAGCATCCCACCATTTGAAAATGCTGTGCCAAGTTAAAAATACTCAATCTTTTAAAAACAGGTCTCAAGACCCCTGTGTTCCGCTTGGGTTTTATTGCACTCTGTCTAGTTACTCAACCCATTGGCTTAAAAAATGAAAAATATATTTATTTACTTATTTATTTTGAACACTTTTGCCTATTTGCTGTTCCTTCATTGACTATATATGTCTATGTGTGTGCTCTTGTGTGTGTTTCAGGCCCTGTGGAGCATATTCAGCTGTTGGCTCCATATGTGGTCATTAAGAATAAGGAGGTGAACCTGACGACAGTGGTCTGGCCTTCTCATTTCAGAACGCTCACCTATTTCTGGTGGCTGGGGAACAGCACTGAGGTACAACCGGCTCCTAATTACAGATTTTCTGCCTTGCTTTGTTGGGCGAAGGCCTTCGAGACATTTTACGGTGGAAGATAAACAGAAGCGGAGCGATGAACCGTTAATAATGTAGCTCTTGTTCTTGTCATTTTTTTGTGGTATTTAGTTTAGGATGTGTTCTTTAGTTGATGCTTGTTCTCCAGGAAACATCAATGAAGCTGATGCCGCTATTCATTTTTAGCTTATTCGTTTTTAGCTAATTTATTTTAGTCCGCTTTTTTTTTTTGCTTATTTCATTGTGTATTATGAAAATCTTTGGTCACCTGTTCATAGCTTTGCTGTTGATTTGACATCAAAATAGTACATCTGTACAAATGTATATTATTTTTATAGTTTTCTTAGCATTTAGCTAAGTTGTTTGAGGAAGTCGTGGATCTCACAGACAGGGTTTTCTATGTGCTTTAGTGTTGGGTTTTGACTGATTTTGGTCTTGTGTTTGCCGTGTTTGTGCTGTTAGCCAATAGTAACGCTGGACAGCAGCATTTCCCACACATTCAGCAGCGAGGGCATGTCCACTGTGACTGTTCAGGTCTCATCAGGAGACTCAATACTGCAGGACAGCAGAACCATCGCAATACAGGGTGAGAATTAATTCGTTCGTTTGTTCATTCATTCATTCATTCATTCATTCATTCATTCATTCATTCATTCATTCATTCATTTATTCATTCATTCATTCATTCATTCATTCTTTTGATCATTTGTTCGCATATTCATTCAATCAATCATTCATTCATTCATAAATTTATTTTTATACTGTTTTAAAAATCATATAAATATGTGAATTATGGTATTTTTAATAATATAAAAAAGTTAAATAAACAAAGGGGTCTGTACCTCTCTTCATGTTATTTATTTGTTTGTTTGTTTGTTTGTTTGTTTATTTGTTTATTTGTTTGTTTGTTTGTTTGTTTGTTTGTTTGATTTCTTTGTGCTGTGCAAGTAATTTCTACCACTAAATACTTCTAAACCAGTTTAACTTAAGCAGAATTTTTTTTCATAAGGTAATGTTGCAATTTTTGAAAAATTATTAACCTAATGTTTTACTTTAAAGATAAATCCTGTGAAAATGCTAGTTATAGTATTAGCATCTGTTACATTAATAATAATAATAAAACTATATATATATATATATATATATATATATATATATATATATATATATATATATATATACACACACACAGTTGTGGCGACCCAGCGGAATTATTAGTTTAGCTTTTCCTTAATTTCTGTTTAACGGAGAGAAGACTTTTTAAACAAATTTCTGAACATAATAGTTTTAATTACTCATTTCTAATAACTGATGTATTTTATCTTTTCCATGATTACAGTAAATAATATTTTACTAGATATATTTAATACACTTCTATACAGCTTAAAGTGACCTTTAAAGGCTTCAATAAGGTTATTATAATTAGGTTAACTAGGCAGGTTAGGGTAATTAGGCAAGTTATTGTATAACGATGGTTTCTTTTATAGACTATCGAAAAAAATATATAGCTTAAGGGGGCCAATAATTTTTAACCTTAAAACTTTTTCTAAAAAAATGTAAAACTGCTTTTATTCTAGCCAAAATAAAATAAATAAGACTTTCTCCAGACAAAAGAAATATCATCAGACATATTGTGAAAATTTCCTTGCTCTGCTAAACATCATTTATGAAATATTTAAAAAAAAAGAAAAATTCAAAGTGGGGCTAGTAATTTTGACTTCAACTGTACACTGAAAAAAATTATTCAAAGATGATTCCTTGGATTAACTATATATATATATATATATATATATATATATATATATATATATATATATATATATATATATATATATATTTTTTTTTTTTTTTTTTTTACGTTAATTGGTTGTAAACAATTTATTTGGGCTGAATATAAACAAACAAATTTAGTTGAACATTTTTAAACAACACTTTAGTGTATATATATTCCAAAAACAGATTTTTATTCTTAAACTATAAAAAAAAATATCCTAGTTAAAAATATAGAACTATTGTATGTAGGGGTTTAACCCTCTCCACCAGTCAGCTGGCGGTCTGGCACAATATGGCTGCCATTGCAGCATCAAGGTGGATGCAGCACACTGGTGGTGGGCGAGGAGATTCCCCCCAAAAAATGTGTAAAGCACTTTGAGTGTCCAGAAAAGTGCTATATAAATGTAAGGAATTATTATTATTATTATTATTATTATTATTAGTAGTAGTAGTAGTAGTAGTAGTAGCAGTAGCAGTATTATTATTATTATTATACCCACCTCTATTCATCCAGCTATTATTTGGTTTTGTCAAAAACTGAGGTAGGACTAATAGTTTCGACTGCATGTTTAATTCAAAGCAAATAAATATGTCAATTTTAATGTTGTCAAATTTAATATAGATCATTACATAAATATAATTTCATTTGTTCACAATGCGCTCTGTAAAACTCTAGCCACAGAATTAAAATCAGCAAGAGAACTAATTTTATACCAGTAATTTGCTAAATGTCTCTTCCATCACCATCATGTTGACAACAGAACTCCGCATGCTAGCTGATTTAAATGCTGCAAACAATTCACTATATGTACGTGTATATCTGTGTATCTATAAATAACCCTCACCTTGATCGAATATATTAGCGGATGTTTCTGAGCATTCCGAATTACAGGAAATTGTCTCTTGACACCACGAGCCAGTCATAAGAAAGCCTCCCTTCTGGCAACTGCCAAATAGACCGTAATCATTTTTTGTGATCAGCGCTAACCTTTCTATACCTGTCAGTAATGATAACTCTGCTACGGCTCGACTAAATCATCTGGAACAAATCACGGCAGATAGAAGGTGTTGGCCATCTTATGAGATCCCGAATTAAGGGTCTGTCTCTGCTTCTCTCTTCCATCTGTGACAGAATTCTTCAAATCGCTGCTTTTATCTTTCTCTCCGAATCTGGACGAGGCCAACCCTGACATCCCCGAGTGGAGACTGGATGTGGCTCGCGTAATTAAGAAGGCTGTTCTTCAAGTGAGTGTGTGGATTTATTCTAGCTAGCTTTTCCAGGCTTTTCCAGTATCGTTTCTCTTTTCTCTGTGGTTCACAGGGTTCACCGTCAGAAGTGTGCACTTCTTCTTGTCTTTTGGTTTGTTCTTTGTCATTTTTTTTTCTTTGTTTCATCTTGTACTTTTCTTTTCAGTTGTTTTTTTTTTGTTTAAAAACACAAGGGCCCTTTCATACACCCAGCGCAATATGCATTACTTGTTTGATGCTGTTTGTTGCTATTTTTCAGACCAGCGCAACCCTAATTTTCATATTTTGCGCCACATTATTTAAGTGGCAAATAAATTTGCACCACTTAGCAATGCTCATGGGAGTGCTGGTCTAAAAAGGAGGTGTGTTAAGTGTGTTATTTTGAGGAACTGAAATAGACCACACCATTGACCAGCTGAAAGCAGGTCTAAAGCGCGTTAGTTATGTGCCAATGCAGGTTTAAACGCTTAATACACACAGGATGTACAGCAATACAATTATCTCTACATACATGTAAATGCTGGAAATTGAAGGCATACATCTGCATTTGATAAATAAGCAGGAATAGGAATGGAGTGGTCGTAATTGGAAATTCAATTCGGGCGTCTTGATTTAATGAACAGTTATATGGACGGATATTCAAATATAAAATTTAATGTAGATGTTACATATTTCATTCAAATTTAAGATACATGTTTGAATAATGTTAAAATACGATACATATATGTAGCTTTACGTTTTTGTTATTTTGTTTTTTTATTTTAATTTTATTCATTCAAATTTAAGACAAATGTTTGGATAATGTTTAAAATAAGATACATTTAAAGCTGTATATATGTGTGTGTATGTGTGTGTGTATATAATTTTATATAATATATAATTTTTTTCATGCTTTTTAAATTAATTTTGCTTTAATGCATATTCTGTCAGGTAGTTAGATTTTTAAATTATGTTTTAAATGATTATTTTTTTATCATATTTTTCATTATTATTCATTTATTTTATTGCACTACAACTATGGCAACTTTTGTCTGTAATATCAGTTATTTATAATTAAATATTAGTGTCATAAATTCAAGTATTGTCATTGTGTAGAAGTCATCTTACAACATTATGATGTCTTTTAGCATATTAAATTACTGTTTATTAAATTAAATATTGACCAGTAAAGTTTCCATTATATCCGAGAAAGACTTTGCTCTAAAAACATGTTTTATTAAAATTTTCTTTACTTAATTTATTAGTATTTTTGTTCATTATTATTATTACTATTATTATTATTATTATTATTATTATTATTACACAAATTGTTTTATTACATATGCTTAAAAAATGTCATCTATGTTTGGGTTTCATATAAATCCTATATTAAATGTATAATAATAATAATAATTATTATTATTATTATTATCATTATTATTATTATTATTATGATTATAATAATACAGCTTCAGTTGCAGCATTTGGCTTAGCGGGATCATTTTAATAAAAATCTTATTGCTTACCTCATTGGCAATTAGTTTTTTCTTCGTGTTTTCTTTGATGCACGCTTACAACTAAGAAGAAATTTTGGCATGTATTAAGTTCACTAGAAAACACAACAAGAAATACTGATTAGGATATATCTATACATATTTTAATACCATTTTAATTAAAGCTTCCATCACATCAGGGAACCGCAAACAGCTCCGAAACAAGATCAATTTACCCTGGAATATGTTTTCTTTGATGTATGCTTTAAACAAGAAAAAAAAAAAAATCATGATATTCATATTTAAACACATCCACTGGTAAACAAGTCAAGAAATACTGATAAAGAAAATTAATTTGGAGTTGCAGTGTTTTCATCACACAGAAGGACAAATTCACTCAACAGTTGCATCATTTTCGACATATTCCGTTAAAAAAGTCATCTTATTATATAATCCATTTAATCAGGCACTAAATGCACTGCAATATCATCGTGCCTGTATTTAAATGAAGCCATTGTCTTGCAATTCAGCACAAACACACGTTCCTTATATGTAAATTAGGCTTATTATAGATATCAAAACTCAGCGCCTATTTTGGTGCAATTAGCATTAGCGCCTGCAGAAAGCCGCCTGAATTAAACTGCATCTTAAAGAGATTTTTGTGTTTATTTTCCCCAATAATGACAGCTAATATAATCTCTCATATTAGCTTATTCAGTGTATCCAATACTGACCTAACACTCAAAACTGACCCATCAGGCGGTGTCAACTGATTTGCATATTGTTTCTTGTGAATCGCTAGGCGGTAAAGTTCACCCAGCGTGAGTAAGTTCATCAGTCTTCCTGGAGGTGTTTGGTGTTGATGTAAAAGGCCTGCCATTTTGATCACTCCTAGTGTTTGTGTTTGTGTGTTTGTATGGCATGCTGTTTAAGCATTTAAAGTGGGCATGGGTTTATTTTTACTAGTGTATATTGTTAGTCCTAAGATGGACAATTAATCTTAGTGAATAATTAATTTTAGTGAAACCAATGAAATAACACTTTATAACACTTTATGTTTGTTTTGGTAATCTTTAATCAAAATCGGAGCACTTGCTTCCTCTCTGGAATGGTAGGTTTTTTTCTGATGATGTCGTTTTGACACCTTGAGATTTGTAAAGCCACAGTCCTCCAACGACTGTTTTGCTGCGAGTGAAAGATGAGAGGAAGAGCTCAAAAAAAGAAAAGCCCGCCCTATGCTCAATATTTTATTTCTTTTGGAAATACTTCATCATGCTTTATTTATTTATTTATTAGATTTTTTTTTATATTGACTAATAAAGCTTCCTTTTTTTATTTAAAATTGTGTTTTCTTAACTTTTTTGTATTTTTGTTTATTAGTATCAGTTTGACAGTTTGGGCAACATATGTTTAGCCACGACCCTCCAGCTACTATTTTGCTGTAAAAAATGAGAGGAGGAGCACACAAAAGAAAAATCTGCCCCATACTTAATATTCCTTTTCAGTTGGAAATACATCACCATGCTAAAATAAAAGTCCTTAGCAACTTTTGGTGCGTGCAAACTATCATTTTATTTTATTTTATTTTAAAATAATTAGTTAATTAATTAATTTAATTATCTTGTTTTAATTACCTAAATAACTAATTGTTTTAATTCTTTAAATATTTTATATGAATTAATAAACTAATTATTTATTTATTTTTATTAATTAGTTTATTTATTAAATTTATTTTAATTAAATAACTAATTATTATTATTTTTTTATTTATTCAATTTTATTATTTTATGAATTAATTTATTGACTTATTATTTTATTTATTTTTGAACCAATTAGTTAATTTATTTATTTTAATTAAGAAATTATTTTTTTATATTTTATAATGAAATAATTATTTAACTAATTATTTTATTTTACTTTATTGTATTTTATTATTTAATACTTAGTTTATTTCTTTATTTTAATTAAAAAATATTTAAAAAATGTTTATTAATTAACTAAGTATTTTATTAGTTAATTCATTTATTTATTTTATTATTTAATTTAGCTATTTTTCAATTAATAATTAACCAATTATTTTATTTATAATTTTTTTTTTACTATTTTATTTTATTTTGTTTTATTAAAAAAAATGCATTATGCATGAAGATCCTGGTCTGCTAAATTTGCTTTAAAGATAGAGATGTTTTTAGTTGTTTTAGTGGGGTGGTTAAATCAGAAAGATCAACTAAACCTGCTAAATCAACCAGCTTAAGCTTGTTTAAAGTGATTTTCCCCCCTTTTCTTTAGAAAAACTGTTCTCACCATGCTATTTAAATTCAATTTCTATTTCAGACATGCACCCAGAAAAAAAAATCCTCCCTAAATATCACAATTAAACCTGAACTCAAGAGTGTAGAGAACAAGGCCAGGATCGCTCAGCACAAAGAGGCGACTGATCTCAGATCTGCTCGTCTTCAACATGCGCTCCCTCCTTTTCTCACTCATTATCTGCCAGTCTGCCTTCCCTGGCTTTACCCAGAGTTCTCCACAAGTAAAACCATCTTCAACTTTTCCCCCACACCATTGTTTCAACATCAAGTTCAAAGTCTAATGGTTTAATATTGAGCCCTCATGGTAAAGAGACTCTCTCTCAGCCGTTCCTTTCATTTATCCTGCTGCATTTAAAGCGCATCCCGTAGAGCCCTAGAGGAAGCAGATACACTTCATCCATACGGTCGCTGATGAACAGCTCAGCATATTAAAAAGAGAGCGAGAGAGACTCAGACATAATCAAAGTCAAGGTCCATTTGAGAAGGCTGTTTTAGGCGATGGGCAGGCGATGGTTGTGTGTTCTGGTGCAGCGGCCGATAGCTGTTTAACAGCCTGAGGAGAAGAGAAGATTAGCAGGGGTTAAAGGTGTTGTATGTAAGTTTTAGTGACTCTTTAAAAGTCCACATAAACCATAAGCTGTGATTGTTTAACTTTTTGTTGTTGTTGTTGTTGTTGTTGTTTTCATATTGTGGTGCAGTTCCTAGAGAAAACGAATATTAAATAAATGAAAAAAAAAAAAAGTGGGCGTAGTTTGTATTTTTCTACTGCGAGCTGATTGGATGTAGTAAAGCAGGCGTTTCATTCGAAAAATTTGGGAAAAGGGTTTTGGGACAGTTATTGCAACCTAACAGACACTTTCTATTTGCAATTTCTGTTTGTTGTCAAAACTGTCTGTTGGAGGGCCGTCGTTAAAGGGTCACAAAACACTAAAACACGTTTTTTGACATGTTGACAGTCATATATGTGTCCCACGCTGCTAAAAACACTATTAGGGGACATATATTTCACTAAAAAGGTGAAAATTTGGTTGTTTTTAAGTTATTTCGAGCAAATTCATTCTTTGGGTTTGAAAAGAAATGTTGAAGCTACGTCACGGCGATTAGATCCTTGCGTATATTCCAGTGTGTAGACTGGATGTCTATACCGGCGAGTACAACGTGACGTCTTTAAGCTTTCAGCATTAATTCATGAGAAAGATTTCCAAGTCTTTCCAGACTGCCAATCAGCACACTCTATTGTGCATGAGGTGCAACTTCATTAATATGCATGAAAGCTTCGAAGACTGTTTTTACCTGTTACAGTGTTCAGATGGCAGAGAGACACCACGTTGTGTTGCCAATCGTAATTAAAACAAGTGGAAGAAGAATTGTTCAGAGACATGGGTCCTCAGTGTTGCATTTATAAATGTGCCGCAATGAAGGTTTTGTTTTCAATTCCCTGCTAGTACCAGCTGGACTCACGTGTGGATTACTAACACATGACAACAATACGTCTGTAGGGAACATTTTTTACCCAAGAGCTTTTCGCATCTGGAAATGGTGAAATCCAGATTTATCGCTCGTCTTCTTTTAAAAAAAGATGCAGTTCTAGCTCGTGTTGATTGTCCTGTCTCTACAGATTTGGTAAGTGTGCTGGTCAGTGTTCTTTGTTTATGTTCATTCAGATGGCAAAGTTAGTTTGTGTCATCAGCAGTACTGTTTGTGTTAGGATATTTTAAGATTGAAATATATTTGATAAAACATTTTTGGGTGTTTTTGCATTATTGTTATGCTTAATAACCCATTTTAAATAAATACACTCTCATTTAAATAAATATACATTATTATATACAAATTATAGACTGCCACAACAATTTTAATTAAAAAATAATACTAATACTATTACTACTACTACTACTACTACAACTACTGATAATAATGATGCTAAATATTTTAACCAAAAAATCATGATATTGATATTTTTATGAAAGGTCATATCACACAAAAATAGAAAGCAAAATTTGATACATTTAAGGCTAAATTTATTTAAATAAAACAATCATTTTATTTAAAATGATTGTTTTACCCTTTTACATACATTTTGCCTTGCTGAACATACTGTAAGAAACATCTCTAAAATGTAAAAAAAATAAATAAATCTCAGCAACCCTGAACTTATGAACATGAATGTATATATGTTGTGCTAATGTATGAGCGGTTCCTCCAGCAGCACGAAGACTTTCATCTTCATAGAGGTGAAAGTATATTTCTGTTACAGGAAGTACGGCATTTCCATTTGCACCACATGCAGACATATTTACCTAATATGAACTCCCAGCGTGAGCACACCACACTTCTGCACGGCAAAAAAAGCCAACCCATGCTGTGCAAAATGTGTCCCTTTATAATAACTCTCCACAAACTGTACAACTTTTAGACGAATTGACTTACAATGCACAATATATATATATATATATATATATATATATATATATATATATATATATATATATATATATATATATATATATATATATATATCATTGATCATTAGTTACCAGGGTGTTTGAGTGCTTTTAAGGCATTGATCATTAGTTACTAGGGAGTTTAAGTGCTTTTAGGGCATTGATCATTAGTTACTAGGGAGTTTGAGTGCTTTTAGGGCATTGATCGCTAGTTACTAGGGTGTTTGAGTGATTTCAGGGCATTGGTTGCTAGTTACTAGGGTATTTGAGTGTATTTAGGCTATTGATTGTTAGTTACTCTGGTGTTTGAGTGGTATTAGGGCATTGATCATAAGTTACTAGGGTTTTTGAGTGGTTTTAGGGCACTGATCATTAGTTATAGGGTGTTTGATTGATTTTAAGGCATTGATAATTCATTACTAAGGTGTTTGACAGGTTTTAGGGCATTGGTTGCTAGTTACTTGGGTGTTTGAGTAGTTTTAGGGCAATCATTGTTAGTAACTAGGATGTTTGAGTGCTTTTAGGGCATTAATTGTTAGTTACTAGGGTGTTTGAGTGGTTTGAGGGCATTTATCATTAATTACTATGGTGTTTGAGTGCTTTTAGGGCATTGATCATTAGTTAGTTAGCTGGATGTTTGATTGGTTTTAGGCCATTGGTCGTTAGTTACTAGGGTGTTTGATATGCTCATTTAAGGCCGTTTAACACAATTGCTGCATCCCAATTTGCACACTTTTGTTACGCCTTAAAAGTGTATGCTCTTTTTGTGAAGGAAAAGTCTATACTTTTGAGTGTGTAACAGAAGAGAATGCAAGCTTTGGGAGATACTACTTCCTCGTCAACAGAGCGTTATGTTGCTATATACATCCCCTGATAATCATCAACACATCATCCACATTTCTTTCATATTTAATTATCTACCTTATTGGAGAAACAACAGCAGGGTAATCTGCCATTCGCGAGTCTCTCATGCAGAGAAATCTCCTCAGGTCTTCTTTGGATAATTATGCATTCAGAAGTTAATGTCCAAACATATCTTGATATGAGTTCACATTGTTGTTGCAGATGAAATATGACAAGAAAAACGCAATTTAAATATTTTTCAGGCTAGATTTTAATTGTCATTCAAACAACTTAACCAAAGCCTCTCTACTTGACGGTTGGTGTCGTGCATCTGCCATGTTTGTAGTTTTTTTTTTTTTTGTCTCTTTACAGGACTTTGTAGTTCTAATCATATTCACGTCCAACGCGCAATGTACTGTGGGCAATATCAGTGGTTAGAGTATGGACACTTCAACACTTAAATTTTTTTTTTTTCCAGACATAGTAAACCATCCGGGAACCTCTGGCATACTCTTTTCAACATACTATAGTTTGGGGCATACTAATTCTATTTTCGAATACTATTTAGGATGGATAGTATGCGAATTAGGACACAGCACATCATCCTCTGAATAATGCTTTGTCAGATCGTGCTGGTCTTTTGAAGTAACCCACAACTTGGTCTTGATGGCGAATCTCCTCCAGAAATGACAGCCACTCTTTGTTTGCAAGTTTGTATGCGTTCGAGTAGTTGCTGTCATGTGATGTGCGTTTGACAGGACGGACTGTATCTAACATTAGTTTCATACAGATTACAAAACCCAAAAACTTTTGTTTTCAAGTGTAGTTGATTCATTTAAAAGTAAAAATTTCAAGCTTTATTTAGAGATATTTCTTATGTCTGTGAAGCAAGTATTTGCTGAGATTCCAGTGCGTTTGTTGACCACCAAACTGTTGTACTAGTAGGCGGGGCTTCATTCGCTATATTGACTGTTACACTTTTCCCTATTCAAAACTATACGAGTGACACGTCTTGTGTATTCTATAGTCTTTGATAATGCTTGAAGAGGCTAATAATATTGACCTTAAAATAGTTTTAAAAAATTATAGCTGTTTTCATTCTAACCGAAATAAAACAAATAAGGAATTCTTTATACAGCAGAAAAAAATATAGGAAATACTGTGAATTCCTTGCTCTGTTAAACATTATTTGGTAATTAAATGAGTTCACAGGAGAGCTAACAATTTGACTTTAACTGTATATATCGAATCAAGTTGTGAATAAACAGAAGTGTTGCGTTAAATTAATTTTCATTTCGAGTCGATATAACACACAGCCGAGCAGGAATCGACTTAAACAGACAAAGATGAACTACAATGACAGCAAACAAAACAACAGATGTTTAAACAACGTGTCTTTATCAACTCGGCAATAATCTATTATTGCATCTGTGCCTTTTTATTGTTATTCCACAGTTCTGTGAAAGGAAATGTTTTGACATTAAGCCGTTTAATTACAATGACGACTCTTAAGCCATTAGCAGGCTGTAATTAAGAGCACCGCAATGTTACGTCTCTCTTTTTGCTGTCTTAATTGCCTTCTTGGACTTTAATTCAACCAGCAGGAGTGTGTGTGTGTGTTCAATCCGGTGAAGTAAAGCTTGAAGATGCGCATTAATCATTTGGAATATCAGCAGCACGTCGCGCATATAGGCCCGAATCCTTCAATGAGCCCCAGGGTTTTTTCTTTCTCCGATATTGCAGGACAAACTTAGACTCGGAGTATCGATTTTGTAAGACCGCTTCGGCTCTGGACACATAGCTCATTGTAAATTATGCTTAGGCCGTCTGCCTGTTCTGGAGCTATTGTCTTATTACAGGTTGAGCCCTGTGTGCGTGGAGGTACCAGATAAAACAACGATTATTTACTTGAGGTCGGAAGATTTCCTCTTTATGAGGGAAATGGCCTTTAGCGAGCATCACATGGTGGGATTTTTTTATTTATTTTTTTTTTTTGTATTGGCTTGGGGGCAGCCTTTACATTTTGTAGTAGCTTCCTGACAGAGATATTTATTGAGTTTTTTTCTGCTTGGAATTCAGTGTGTGTGTGACCACTCATGGCCATTGCCAGGGTTTGCAAATTAGCTGTTAAGAATTGCACAATAATAATGGCTGCAAATGCAACTCAACATACACTGTTAGACGTATTTTTGCGGTAACTTACAGAAAACACTGTCAAAAAGGAGAACAATATATAGAGGTTTGGACTTTACTGACCTTGCACGTTTGCGTCTGGGCTGGAGATTCATTCGAGTTATAAATCAAATGTGATTTACTGGAAGCCATCAGCCTCGTTTAAAATGAATGTATACCTCATAAATGTTGGGAGACAGTGAGGTATAAATCATTGAGCTGTATGTAATTATTGGCGTTTTGTGTCCAGGTCGCTGACGTACCGGAAGAGCAGCTGCTGGTGGCAGTTTTTCCAGGCATCCCGACCGCTGCCGAACTCTTCCTGCTTCCACCAAGGAACCAATCGAATGGCAGGAAACAAACTGAGGAGGATCTGGAGCAGGTCAGACTGACGCTTGAGTCCAAAAACTACAGTTTCAAAAGCTTTACAAAATTCACAACCTAAACTTCACGATGTCTGATTAAAATAATTCTCACAATTAATATCCAAGACATGAAGCATTATGGGATGCGCTTGCCTCAAATGCCCTTCAAAAAGTTTTTTTTTTTTTTTTTAAGTATCATTTACTTATATATACATGTGTAAAACTAGTAGTTTAATATTAATAAAATAATAATAATAATAATAATAATTAAAAAAAAAAAAAAAAAAATATATATATATATATATATATATATATATATATATATATATATATATATATATATATATATATATATATATATATACCTTTGGCCTAGTCCCTTTATTTATCAGGGGTTGCCACATCGGAATGAACAGCCAACTTATCCAGCAAATGTTTTACACAGCGGATGCCCAGCCGATGCTGGAAAACAGTACTGGGAGTGGTTTTAGAGCATTGATTATTAGTTACTAGGGTTTTTGGGAAGATTTATGGCATTGATTGCCAGTTCATTGGGTATTTGTATTGGTTTTCAGGGCATTGATTGCTAGTTACAAGGGTATTTGTATTGGTTTTAGGGAATTGATCATTAGTTACTAAGGTGTTTGAGTAGTTTTATGGCATTCATCATGGTGTTTGAGTGGTTTTGTGACATTGAACGTTAGTAACTAGAGTGTTTGAGTGGTTTTGAAGCATCAATTGTTAGTTACTAGGGTGTTTGAGTGGTTTTATGGTTTTGATCATTAGTTAATAGGGTGTTTGAGTGATTTTAGGGCATTGATTATTTACTAGGGTGTTGTGCAATTTTATGGCATTGGTCATTAGTAACTAGTGCTTTAAGGGCATTGAGCGTTAGTTACTAGGGTGCTTGATTGGTTTAAGGGCATCGAGCGTTAGTTACTAGGATGCTTGATTGGTTTAAGGGCATCAAGCGTTAGTTACTAGGATGCTTGAGTGGTTTTATGGGATTGATCATTAGTTACTAGGGTGTTTGAGAGGTTTTATGGCATTTATCAGTACTTACTAGGTCGTTTGAGTGGTTTTAGGGCATTGATCATTAGTTACTTGGGTGTTTGATTTATTTTGGGGATTTATTGTTATTTGCTTGGGTGTTTGAGTGGTTTTAGGTTATTGATCGGTAGTTTATTAGGGTTTTTGAGTGGTTTTAGGGGATTGATTGCTAGTTACTAGTGCTTTTAAGGCATTGATCATTAGCTACTAGGGTGTTTGTATTGGTTTTAGGGCATTGAGTTCTACTTACTAGGGGATTGACTGGTCTTAGGCTATCAACCATTATTTATTTAAGGTGTTTGATTGGTTTTAAGGCTAATGATCAGTAGCTACTAGAGCATTTTAGTTTTAGGGCTATTGATCAATAGGACATTATTTATATTATTATTATTATTATTAATGCTTAAAGTAATGGATGTTTGGAAGGGAGTATCCCATTGCTTCAGTTTAAATATCTCTGATGCACAATAACTCGAGGGTAAGTTTCACCAATCTCTACTTTCTGCAAAGTGATGTTTCAATACTCCATTATTCCCTTTATCAATTTCAATGCCTTAAGATTGTGTAATATCTAGTGAAGTTTACTTCGAAGTCCACTGACATTTAAAAGGAAGGCACCTAGTGAGATGCACTTGCAGATTTTCAAGGTGAGAAAGATGAACCTGACGAAGAAGTAAAGAGCAGCTTTTACCCGAGGCGACACTGAACGTAATTTCGTCAGCGTAAAAAGAGACGACGTGTCGGAAACATCCCAAAGGGAACGGTTTGACATTTTTTTTTTACCTATTTGCTTTATCCTTAAAGGCATAATTATCTCTAAGCCCGAAAGAGCAGAGTCTAATTAGGCTTACATGACAAGGACGTGTCACAACAAGTGTCTTTTACAGTAGGGACATTTGAAAGTAATACACTTTCCAGGGTCAAGCATTGTTAAGCAGGGCTTTACAAGGCATTCCTCAACCAGTATGGATGTTTCTGATAGTAATGGCCAATAAAGTTGTAATAATCTGTACACTTTAAATAGAAACTTGCTGATTCTGTACCCATACACACAAAAAAGATGTTTGTTGTTTGTTCAGACTACTTACTTAAAATGTGCTGAAATAGTTACTAGGGTGTTTGAGTGGTTTTAGGGCATTGATCGCTAGTTACTATGGCGTTTGAGTGGTTTTAGAGCATTGATCATTTGTTACTAGAGTGTTTGAGTGGTTTAAGGGCATTAAAAGTTAGGTAGTATGGTGTTTGAGTGGTTTTAGGGCATTTATTGCTAGTTACTAAGGGTGTTCGATTGGTTTTCGGGTATTGGTTGTTAGTTACTAGGTTGTTTAGTGGTTTAAGGGCATTTGAAGTTAGTTACTAGGGTGTTTGAGTGGTTTTAGGGCATTGATTGTTACTAGGGTTTTGAGTGGTTTTAGGACATTAATCGCTAGTTACTAGGGTGTTCGGGTGGTTTTAAGCCATTGGCCGCTAGTTACTAAGGGTGGTTAAGTGGTTTTAGGGCATTGATTGTTATTTACTAGGATGTTTGAGTGGTTTTAGGGCATTGATTGTTATTAACTAGGGTGTTTGAGCGGTTTTAGGACATTGATCATGCGTTACTAGGGTGTTTAAGTGGTATTAGAGCATTGGCCATTAGTTATTAGGGCGTTTGAGTGGTTTTAGGGCATTGATCATTAGTTATTAGGGTGTTCGATTGGTTTTTGGGAAGATTAATCGTTACAAGGATGTTTGAGTGGTATTAGGGCGTTACTGATCATTACAATTCTTGAGTTTTTTGGGAACAATATTATTTATTTATTTATTATACAGCCCATTGAGCATTTTTAATAACACAGCTTTGGATTTTAATAAGGCATTAAATACTGAAATTAAGTAAATATGATTAATAAATGCAGAATATATATTATCTATTATTAATTCATTTTAGTTAGTTTTATTTCATTAACTAACATGAATGGAACCTTATTTTATAGTCAGGCCATGCATGTTTTTATAACAATGGTTAAAACAAATATTACATAATTGGTGTTGTCAAAATAAAAGTTCCTAAAAGTTCTTTAGGAATAACAAGGTTTGATTATTTTGCAAATGTTATTGTTATTGATGTTATCTATCAGAAACTTACAATAGAGATTAATTTGTGCATCTTTTTCTAACACTACTTTTTACAATTGTTAATGCAAGCCTGCAGCACATTTTTTTTTTTTTTTTTTTTTATGGACACGAGAGATGATTTAAGTATTGTTAATTTGGGATATTTTATTGTACTTGAACATAAGTGACAACTTAAATTAAAAAAAATAATAATAAATTTATTTAATTTTATTTTACTTGAACATGAGGGGTAGCTTTTTAATTGAATTATCTATATAATTTTTATTTACTTTAATTTTGGAATTTTAATTTTTAAAAATTTTTTATTTTAATAGAACACAAAATAATAATTTAATTTAATTTTACTTGAACATGAGGGGTAGCTTTTTAATTGAATTATCTATATAATTTTCATTTACTTTAATTTTGTAATTTTGTTACATTTTTTTATTTTTGTTACTTTAATAGAACACGAGGGATAACTTTTTAATAGCATTTAATTTTATAATTTGAATTTAATTTAAATTTATTTTATAATTTTATTTTGTTTTATTTTACTTGAACATGAGGGATAACATTTTAATTGAATTTTATTTTTTTCATTTTAAATTAATTTTCTAATTTTATTTATTTATTTAATTAATTATTTATTTATTTTATGGCATAACATGAGCATTAGATTTACCATAAATTTAGTAATACATTATTTTATTCACCATCCAAGCAGTCAAAGCTTTCAAAGCAGGGCAGAATTAAAAATTTCCATTAGACAATCTAGAATTCAAACATATATTTGTAACTCTTCTCAATGCTGTTTGCTTCCTAGATATCTGAAATCCTGGTCAATGCATTAAATCAGATTTCAGTGGAGTTTGAGTTGAAGCCTGGCTCCCGCGTCATCGTTTACATCACTCAATTAACTTTAGGTAAGTAACTGTTGCATGACACTCTGTCTCCAGCTATTTTGATATGATTTGCTTGATAAGCGTAAGGCGCCGCTGCTTATATTTGATTACATATTGGTCTTTCAGCTGATTTCCTTCTCTAGACTCTGTTGGGTGTTATATAGCGTTTCCTAGATTGTTCTGGGTAATTACTTTGATTGCTTTCTTGAGAGCGGAGACTTGTCAGCACTATATATTGTTGAAAGATTGGGCTTTTATGCTCCACCAGTGATGCTGAAAGCCTTATGGAAGATAATTGGATAATTGCTCTCCAGCAATCATGGCTCGAAAGATCTCCTCACTTTTGAGGAAGAAAAAAACAGCCTCCATTGAAAAGAATCAGGTTTTTTTTTGGTTTGTTGTTTTTGTTTGAACAGTTAAATTATTTTTATCTTAACTTTAAATCTGAATTTACCAAATACTTAACATCATCCATCTTATAGATCACCGTTTGTCATATTTTTAGCAGTCAACAAATTTGACTTCTGTTGACATTCTGTTACTTATGGCAAGACATAGAGGGAGAATTTAATACAGATTTAATACTAAATTAAATTATATTAAATTCAGAATAAGAAAATAAAAGCAAATACAATGAAATAAATATTAAAAAATAAATTAAATGAAAAAATTGCTAAATTAAACTGAATTTAATTTAAAATAAAATTTTATTAAATGAAATAAAATGTTAAAGTAAAACAAACAAAAATAAATAAAAATTTAATTAAAAAGAAATTAATTAAATAAATTAAAAGTAAAATAAATAATACATAAAATTATGAAAAATAATATTAAATACAATCAAATAAAAACTAAATTAAATGGCATAAAAATGTAATATTAAATTAATTTGTTTAATAAAAATGTAAGTAAAAATAAAAAAATTAAATCAATTAAATTAAAACTAAATACAATTAAAGAACAATTAAATGAAATAATTTTTTAAAGAAATTTTATTTAATTTAATAAAATATAATATATATAATATATAAAATTAAATATAAAAGTAAAAACAAAAAAAGTAAAACAATAAATTAAATAAAAAATAAAAAGTCATAGGTTTACAAGGTTTTAATGCACCTCAAGTGTTGACTTTTGAATACAATTTTGCCATTCATTTTATTACCTATGGCAAGACATGGAGGGGGCATTGAAAACAACAAATTAAATTAAATTAAATTAAATTAAATTAAATTAAATTAAATTAAATTAAATTAAATTAAATTAAATTAAATTAAAAAGAAAAAATTGAAAAAATGAAAATAAATTTAAAGTAAAAAATATTAATTAAATTAAAAATTAACTAAAAAACAATTAATAAAACAATGAATAAATACTAGTTAAATGATATTAAAAGTTAAATAAAAGTTTAACCCGCAATTTCAACAGTTGAATGATTGCATTAAAAATGGCAAGCATTTTTTGTATTACAAGTTTTCTAAAATGCTAAGTGTAAATATAAAACAAGAACTTTTTCAATTAAAAAATAAATAAAATGAAATAAAATAATAAATCAAAAATAACTGAAAAGTAACTGAAATTAAATAAAAAATATCAATTAAATAAAAATAATAAATAAAATAATAAATAAATACTAATGAAATTAAACGTAATACAAATATATACAATTAGAAACATTTTACATATACATTTCTTGTATTATTATTTATATTATTGGTATTGAAATTAAATAAAAAAGTCTCACACAATTTCAGCAGTTAAAGGATTGCAGTATAAAACTGAAAACATTATTATTATTTATTATTTTTTTGCATTACAAGTTTTCCAAAATGTTACGTGTAAATGTGAAACAAGTCAAGTGGATGAAGTCTTATCTTGTTTGGCTTAAATTTTTACCACTCCACTTAGAAAAATGAAACAAACAAATCAAAAAATCTGATATTGTTGTCATATATAATAATAATCAGGTAAATGATGTTCTGTATAAACATTCCAGTATGTAAAAATTAGACATAAAGCACTACAAAATAAACACTTTAAAAAAATGTATTTTAGATGTTTTATTTCATTGGACTGAAAAAGTCATCTCAAAATTGTTAGGTTCATCAAAAAACTGTGTTTGCCTGCAGTGTCTGGCCCTAGCAAAGCTAAACATTTGTAATAGTAAGTTGCACCAATGGCAGCATCAGCCAGAAAATAAACTCTCTGTTACTGACATGTGACTTTGTGCTATTACCCACTCGCACTGCAAAACACCGGCCGCCTCGCTCCATTTCTTTCCCCATTTTTGTACTCAAAGTTCTGGAAAGCGTTCAAGATTCTCACCGAAAGGTCAGAGGATTCATGGGCCTGTCTTTCAACAACACGGACCCCAGGGAAATATACAGCCAGTGGGTGTAAGGCTCCCATCAGCGATTCTGAAAACAGGCCAACAATTGGTAGAAATCCCCTGGGGAAGAGCTAAAGGGGGGGGGGTTTGTGGAAATTATGAGCCAGGAGATGCGCTGCGCTGATCCAGAATCAGTTATTCTTTCATTTATGCAAGATAAAAGGTGTTGCATCTCCATGAAATTCAATTTTATAGGTTCCCTTTTGAAATTGATATCGTGAATATATTGTTATTGGACACAATTAACTGGGAAACCTTGTTATGTTGAAGGCAATGCTGAGAGGAGGTAGTGCATGATGTGCTCCTGTGTTCAATATTTCATCAGTTATCTTTCATATAAGTGTCGTCCTCAGAGGAAACAGATTATAAATTGGTTTTATAAGCAGCTCATTTTCAAAGTAGGTGCTTTCAGTTTATTTGTATGCTTTTAAATTGAATTTTGGAGCCTTGATATGTGCTTTAACAATGTTTAATGATAAAAATGTTGGTCTGCAGATATAACATTAATAATTTAAGCCTTTTTAGTATTTTGAAGCATTGAGAAATATTAGAAAATTCTAAAATTGCTTAAACAATATGATAGACATTCGCTAAAATCAGACCATTGTTTAGATCATGTCAAACTCCTGGAGGGCCGCAGCTCTGCGCAGTTTGATTCCAACCCTAATTAAACACAACTGAACATACTTATTAAGTCCTTCAGGCTTGTTCGAAACCTAAAGTCGATGCTGCGGTCACACTAGAGTTTGAGTTCTGTTGTATGTCGTTGTGAAAAGAGGAAAAAAAAGCAAACGATTGGTCTCTGCTGTCCAAGAGGTCATGTTTTGATCTTCGATTGGTCTCGTGTAGTCACGTGATGCAATTTTGCAGATCAGAGTTCACCAAGCTTGAAACTTGTTGCAAAAGTTTGCGTTTCAGGTCTGACACTGTTCATTCACAAGCGCATGAATCGAGGTCTATGGGGCAAAAAGTCCTGTGTGACCATGGCCAGAGACGTATTTAGTACTTTGGGGGCCCTGAGCAACTCCAGCCATGGGACCCAAGTCCTGAAATGCACTCTTTCTACTTTAAATTTTTTTCATTTTTTAATTTTTTCCATTTTTATTTATTTAGCTGTTTTTTATGTCCCTCAATCTTCTTTTCTACATTTAATCCTAATGCAATCTTTACATTTTAAATGATTTTTTTCTTGAAATGAATTTGCAACTAAAAACAATACATTTTAGAGAGAAAAAAAAACAAAACAAAGCAAATACTGTATTTACATGACATTCCATCATTATAATAACATTGTTTTATTTTATATTAATATTTTAATGATGTAAAAATGTATTTGTTGGACTCTCACTATACAAAATATGATAGAAAATGTGTGTGTGTGTGTGTGTGTGTGTGTGTGTGTGTGTATATATATATATATATATATATATATATATATATATATATATATATATATATATATATATATATATATATATATATATATATATATATATATATATATATATATATATATGGGGTAAAAAATTACACTTCTAGATATTTATTGAGGGCCCTCAGATGTCCTGGGGCCCTTAATAAATAAGCAGCTGCTTACATTGTTATTGATAAAATCCGCCCCTGGCCGCAGCTTAAGTGTGTTGGAGCACTGTGTGTGGAGGGTTTGTTCAGTCTCCAGGAACTGAGTTTGACACCTGTGGTTTAGACAATATTGATAGAAATTGTTTTCTGATTTGGATGTTGAAGATGTTTTGATAGTTTAGAAAAAAACATTTCAGTTTTAAAGTAATAATAATGTATATAGAAACAGTGAACTGAACTAAAGAGTTTTATTTAGTTTTTTATTTTAGTAGCAGATAATATAATTTTATTTCATTTCCTTTATTTTTTTATTGTACTTCATTTTATTTTATTAACTTTTTAGTTTTAGTTTTTATTTTATTTTATTAATTTCATTTTTATTTTTAGTTTCAGTTTTTATTTTGTTTTATTCATTTCATTTTTATTTTATTTTTTGTTTAGTTTTTATTTTATTCATGTCATTTTTATTTTATTATTTTTTATTTAAGTTTTTATTGTATTTGTGTCATCTTTTCATTTTATTTTACTTTAATTAAATTTTTCTTTTGTTAATGTTGCATTATTTGTTTTATACAATTTATCTTGAATGACCTAAGCATGAGCAATTTAACCATTTTAAATTATTATTTTTCCATTTCTGGGTACTCTGTCACTTTAAAAGTTCATTTATTTACAAATACAACATTTTAAAATTGTTTAATTAATATCTTCACTATCACTTCCCATCAATCAAATGTCTTTGCTGTCATCAAGCAAACACCTTAATGTTCCAACACTTTTTAATGTTATTATTGTACACTACCTCACAAAAGTCTTGTCATCGATCCCAGTTGTAAGAGCAACAAATAATAACTTGACTTCTAATTGATCAGTTGGAAAAGTGGCAGAAGGAAGATATTTCTAATGAATCATCTGTTAAATTGTATCCCAATCATTACAAATACTGCAGAAGACCTATTGGAACCCACATGGACCCAAGACTCTCACAGAAATTAGTCAGGTTTGGTGAAGGAAAACTCATGGTTTGGGGTTACATTCAGTAATGGGGTGTGCGAGAGATCTGCAGAGTGGATGGCAACATAAACAGCCTGAGGTATCAAGACATTTGTGCTGCCCATTACATTACAAACCACAGCAGAGGGCAAACTCTTTACAGGATAGTGCTCCTTCTCATACTTCAGCCTCCACATCAAAGTTCCTGAAAGCAAAGAAGGTCAAGGTGCTCCAGGATTGGCCAGCCCACTCACCAGACATGAACATTATTAAGCGTCTGGGGTAAGAAGAAGGAGGAGGCATCCTCCATGCTCATAGGAATCAAACACAATATTATTCTTTTCCCACTGCACCATGACTTTATATTCTATACTGTACAATATTTCTAAAATTAAAAATTAAAACCTTTCTGTCCTAATTAAATCATTAAAAATCAAGGCATGATCATATTCTATTTTGGTAAAACAAACATAATCTAGAGGCCTTTGCCTTTCATATAAGCCACTTCTGATATCAAACGATCTGCTGGAAGTCAAGTTATTATTTGTTCTTTCTACAACTTGGATAGGCGACTCAGCATTTGTCAGGTAGTGTATAAGAAGCATGATATAATATTAGTTATGGTGTTCAATAAGGTTTATGTTTGGTCTCTGTTACAGCTCCACTGGTGGACTCAATCCCAAGACACAGCAGTTCCGCCATGCTGATGCTTCTGTCCGTGGTGTTCCTGGGTTTAGCCGTATTTCTCATCTACAAATTTAAGAGGTACATCCAGACAAACAGCTTTTACAGCCTTCATTCCTCTTTACTAGGAGCCGAGCCATTGAACTTCATCTCTTTCCACGCAGCCTCACAGTCCCCGCTTCCGTTTATCTATATATAAAGATGAAATATAAAGTACGACTTGATGGGATGGAAATCGGGAGCAACTTTCTTTTGCATCTGTCATGCTATTTTTGCTCACGCCAGTTGTGAGATCTAGTTATTAGTTAGCGTATGGTGGGAGAAAAAGCATCGCTGTGAAAGTGCAGGGAAATATCAATGAATTGTTTAATATGCAGCTGTGGTTCCTCTACTGGAAAACTGTTTTGTAACACTTTGAATAATTTATTTGGTCTCAAAATAATTTAAATGGAAAAGACTCGGGGAAATGTTGAAACAATCATTAATAATGGATATCATTTTTTTTCTCCCCACAAGTCATTTAAAAAGGAAGCATATTTATGGAAATGTAACACTCGGAAAACAAAGCAATTAGCTCACAAAATGAATAGTATTTTTTTAAGGGAAGAAAAAGACGTTGATTTTAATTCATAAATATAAAATATGAGCTTGGAAAAGCGTAAGACATTATATTTGGGCAAATTAAGAAAGCATCTTCATAATTCGTTCCAGGTTGTCTCGCTGTGTTATCAAGACGAGTGTTGAATGCGTCTCGCTAACTCTGATTGCCTGAGCGACTTTTTCTCTAGGAGCTATTAAATACAGTCGGCAATTATCATTGTCATTATTTCAGGAATACAAAGGAGTGTGATTGCAGTCATACAGTGTTTAACAGCAGTTTAACAAGTTTAACCCTCACCTAGTGTCGTCATGCGCGTTATGCCAATTTGCTGCTTAAATATGTGTAAAAACAAACATGTTTTTTGTTTTTTCACGTGTATTTTTCAGCAGTTAGATTTGAGATTATATTGATTTAAAAAAAAAAAAAACTCTAACAGTAAGGTTAAAAATTTTTGTTAATAGTGACCCAAGTGGTCATTTTGTGAACTGCAGCTAATTTATTTTTTATTTTTTTATAAAGGTGCCACATACTGCATAGGTTTAGTAAATTAAATTGTTCTGTGATATCTACATGGTAGGTTTATTGCTTTGGCAATTTCAAAAAATCTCCAGAAACGCTTTTATAAGCTTATTTATTACTCCATAAAATACCCATAGAGTTAGGAGGTCCATGATTGACCATATATGGTTTATAGCATGAATGTTAATGAGCTCCACTCTGACGTGCCACTCTTATTCACCTTATTTTTCGCCGACGAGTGGGCGCAGCCATTTGAATCTTTTTGGCTCGAGACTTCACTCATTTATTTTTGACATAAAAACTGCTTGTTTCGCTGTTTAATGTTACAATCTGATGTTTCCTTATTATATTATTCTACTTGGTCTGTATAGTTATGCAAACATTTGTTTGTAGAGCAAGTAGTTTGACTCGTTTTCTTACGTTTATTATTCCTTGTCATTTCTCCCATAATTGACTGAATCAGAAGTTCTAAAACAATCACAAAAACAGGCACACTTCCGCATTTTAGAATAGGGTCAATACACACACACACACACAGAGAGCATGATGTACGCTGACCACGGACACATATAAACCCAATCACAGCAACATTAATCTATTTTGCTTACCAGATCTGTTGTGGATAAAGGCTAAATTATAATTAAACTTGACAAAAGAGAGTGATAGAGATGTATGGCACACCAGGAATTAATTTCAACCTCTGCATGAACAAATGACATTTGAGCAGAGTCATTAGACACGATTCAGCAGTCTACATGATTTTGTTGAAACATGTGCATCAAATTTCACAAAAAATGTGATAAATTAACAAAAGATGCAACTAAACATGCCTTATGCATCTTTAGAGTGGGGATAAAAAAATGTATTGTCTGTAAATCTTGCATTTTGTGTCCTGAGGCCAGTTTGAATGTGCTTCGTGTTTTAAATGCCCAGTATGGCACCGTAAACAAATTGGTGCTCACATTTTCAAAATAAAAGTCCCACATACATAGTAAGTGAAATGTACTCTTAAAATAACTAAGGGAGGAAAATGATCGATGTTTTCTCACTAGAAAACGTCGTTGCTTATCAAACACAGCTTGAGGCGTGCATTTTTATGATCTCAGAGCTTGATGACATGGCTGCTCATCAGGTCCGGATGAATGACCTGAAGTAGACATACAAAATGCGGAGGGCATGGGCCGTTATTCTCATCACAGTTTGTTTTGTTCTCTGATTGGCCTGTTGTCCACTTGGGTTTTACATTCATGTAATTTACATAAAAAACAAGAAAACAGTGATGTCTGAGGCCCACAGTATGTCTAATTCATTATAGGGCACATTTAAATGTATACATTCAAAATTAGAGTACAGTTAAAGTCAGAATTATTTGCCCTCCTGTGATTGTTTTTTTTTTATTTTTTTTTTATATATTTCTTAAATGATTATTAACGGAGCAAGGCTTTTTTCCACAGTATTTCCTAATATATATATATATATATATATATATATATATATATATATATATATATATATATATATATATATATATTATTTTATTTTATTTATTGTAATTTATTTTTTTTCTGGAGAACATCTTAGTTTCTAGTTCCAGCAGTTTCAATTTATTTACAAAAAAAAAATAAATAAGGTCAATAGTATTAAGCACTTTGAGCAATTTTTTTATTTATTTATTAATTTTTTGGATTGTCTACAGAATACACCAGGGGTGTCCAAATTCAGTCCGGTGTCCTGGAGAGTTTAGCTCCAACCCTAATCAAACACACCTAAAACAGCTAATCAAGCTCCTACTAGATATACTAGAAACTCCCTGGCAGGTGTATTGAAGCAAAATGGAGATAAACTCAACAGGAAAACGGCCCTCCAGGACCGAGTTTGGACACCCCTGGAATAAACCATCATTATAAAGCCTAATTACCCTAACTTTAACCAAATTATCCTAGTTAAGCCTTTAAATTGAACTTTAAGCTGAATACTACTATCTTGTAATATATAGTAAAATATTATGTACTGTCATCATTGCAAAGATAAAATAAATCAGTTAGTAGAAAAAATCTTCTTTGCTTTAAAGATAAATTGGCAAAAAAAATATAGAGGAGGATTAATAATTCAACAGTATAACCCCATTGTAATAATTATATCTTTCCTAAAATGTATGACTGTTCTCAACGAAAGCCTTGTTTTGCAGAAAAATCCCCTGGATCAACATCTACGCGGAGGTGAATCATGAGAAGGAGCAGGAGATGATCAATACGGTGGGCCAGAATGACGCCACACCAAAAATCACCCTGAGTGAATTCTCCACCCAGAAGGAGCTGATGGAGAAAGAGCTGGAGGCCCGTGCCAAACGTGAGTCGAGGCTTTTTAAAAGTAACAATATTAATTAGGTAATTAATAAAACGTCTCCTCATGCACTTGTCAGTTTTGTAATTTAGGGGTATTTGGGTATTTAGTGATGGGTTATTTAAGACTGGTTAAAAGAAAACATCCAAAATACAGTTTTAAATGTTTATTTTATACATTGTGTATGATTGTGATCTACTTTTACCTGATTTATCTTTACTCACATCACATGAAAGCATTTACACATACTGTATGCTTTCAAAAGACCTTCAGGAAAGATTTGTAAAAAGGCACAGGTTGGGAAAAGGCTACAGAAACATTTCCAGGGCTGGAAAAGTTATTTGTAATTTGATTTGATTTCATGTCAAATAAAATAATTATTTTAAAGGCGTATGATGATTTTCTGTAAGCACTGTAAATATGTTTTTCCATGGTCGGTTCTTGACTCACATTGGCTGGCAGGTGTGTGATTAACTTGTTCAATGCACAGGTACTTCCATTCAGTTTTAAAATCACAGTTTAAAATGACATCTGAATTCATCTTAGTGTGAGCGCTTTAATGGTCAAATATGCAAATTTCGAAATGCGGTGTTTAGTAATTATTCATATTAACTTTCATTTATGTAATAAACAAACGAGTTGGGAATCAAAAGACACGTGAAAATGAAATCAATAATCAGAAGCGTACTGCTCTTAAAGTTACAGCGCGCAATACTCCTGCTACCGACTGTTTTAATCGTTAATTAAACAAGAAAAGAAGAAAAACCCTCACTGCTCTTAACTGAAGGACTTTTGTAGCTATAATTAAGTTTAAGATGCTTAAAGCACAGTTTGTTTCATATTTTTATTCTATTGTACTTATTTCCCTTTTCTTATTTAAAGGGAAGAAAATAACTGTATTTGAAGTCGGAATTTTTAGCGACCCATTCCCCCAATTTCTGTTTAACGGAAAGAAGATTTTGTTTCAACCCATTTCTAAACATAATAGATTTAATGAGACATTTCTAATAACGGATTTCTTTTATCTTTGCTATGATGACAGTAAATAATATTTTACTAGATATGTTTCAAGATACTAATATTCAGATTAAATTGTGATTCAAAGGCTTAGAGTAATTAGGCATTGCTTAGTTATTTAGTTATTCATTGTATAGTTTTTTTTTGCAGACAATCAAAAAAAAAAAAAATATTGCTTAAGGAGGCTAATAATATTGACCTTAAAATCGGTTACAAAATATTTAAAACTGCTTTTATTCTAGCCAAAATAAAATAAATAAGACATTCTCCAGAAGAAAAAATATTATAGGAAATACTGCGAAAACTTCCTTGCTCTGTTAAACATCATTTGGGAAATATTTATAAAATAATTGTTTGAGTTTAACTGATAATCGTTTTGTATAATCTGGATTACAAATATGACCAAAATAATTGTGATTATGATTTTTCCCATAATCGAGCAAATAAAATAAACATAATACAATATAAAACTGTATAAACATAATACATTAAAATTAAATACAAACACATGGCTAATATGGCACATGGTAACAGTTGCTAAGGTAGGATTGGTTTGTAACTTTGTAAGGCGGGGCCTAGCAAAAATTACACCAATTTTATGGCAGATTTCTAAATACTTGAACTCTTCTAGTATTCTTAGACTGATTTGTTCTCAAGAACAAAGAGGAATAACAGGAAAAGTTCATTGTTTTCCAGCTTTAGTCTTTTTACCGCCTCAGGAATATTTGAGTCACAGAACTGCGTGCTTTAATAAAACAACTGCTGTGGTGGCGAGGCTTTCTGTGACGCTAAAAATATGAATCATTCAGCTTCAGAAGTGTTTCAGACCAAAAAAAAAAAAAAAAAAAAAACAGCCCTCGGAATCAGCAGAGTTCCTAATCTGACACATAATGCATGCTAATGAGGACTATATCCATGGTGGGCCCAAGTGTCCTTATTTCCCAAGTGGATGCGCCTGTGATCGTGTAATTGCTTAATAACTGCAAATTAATATTTAATTGGCGCTGTTAAGCAATGATTATAAAAGAGCACTGATTAAACCATAAAAGGGGTCAAATCGGGGTCAGTCTGATAACAACAAGTGCCGTGAATAAACATGCAACATTCCGAGTCATAAATTACACTATACTGTTTCTCCGAGTGTTTAATAGAAGGATGATTTATTTTTGCCTGGATTTCTGACTTAGTGGTTCAAATTCAAGCCTGCTTTACATTCTGTTGTTGGCCTAGGCCAGGATAAATATTTAATGGGTGGAAAACTGAATATATCCAGTCTAGCTAAGTAATATATAGTCGCATTTGGGCAGGATAAAGTCGAAGAAAGCTCTTCTAAATGACATGTATAATTACCCATAGACATATGTTGAGATAATTAATAGTCAATTCTGACTTGTCGAAGTTGAATTGTGAAGGCTGATGTGTATTTTCTGTCTCTTTGGCATGTAGGCGGTGTGATCCACACCTGTGAAAGCACAAGGGAGATCCCCAACTGCACGAGTGTCTGAAAACGCCAGGAAGAAAAGTGGAGGCGTGTTGTAATATTGTGTACAGAGGTATCACAATTTTAAAGGGTGACAGTTTTACTTTTTTTTTTTTTTGCTTCTTTTGTAATTTCGAAACACTGTCATTGTTAATAGTTTTCTAAGGAGCTCAGATTTGCATGGGTGTCTTGTTTGTTACAATCTGTGTGGAATAATAAGACTAGAGTTACAGTACAAGTCACCGAAAACATGCTTGGAAGAGAAATACGGAGCAACTTTTTTGAAAATCGCAGAACAAAGAGCATAAAGGCAAGCCGGAGAAAAAGCCACCATTTCTCTCCCAGTGTATTTCCTTTGTGTGTAATTATGGGTATGTTTACACAACAATTTCAACTAAAAACTGAAAATATTTTATGAGTTTTGGCCTGAAAACAAGCTTTTGGTGTCTATGAGTAAGCTATAAATCCTGATTTTGTCAAAATGGTGATGTCATGCGTTTGCATATTAGGAATGTGTATCAACAAAGTCCATTTAAAGTCTGTGTTAAAGTTTCCTATGTTGAAGGACTCCCTGTTGAAATGGAATATTAAGTAGGGGGTGTGGCTTTTTTGCGCATTATTCCCTGATAGCAAACGAATAGTAAGAAGGTTGTGGTAAGGAAAATTGCGAATGAAGCCGTCAAAGTGACATAATTAGTGAAGGATAGCCACTCCAATCACAGAAGCACATTATCAAACTTTAATTGAAGATTACCAAAAATCTTGTCTTTTTTTTCGCTGGATTAACTTGCTCCGAATGTTATCACTCGATAAAATGGGCATTATCAATTTTATCAGCTGATAGATATGGGCCAGTAAGGGCCTAGTACTAGTAGGCACAGAATGCTGTTATCATCCATTCATATGGTTATCAGCTATATTAGAGAAGACTCCAGATCCAGATCTGTTTTTACATTACTGTGACGGTTGGGTTTAGGGTTGGGGTAGACGTTAAACTTGTTAACCAGCACTCAATTTTGGCTATTTACACCTACCTAACTTTAAATTGTAACAGTTCCTGACTCCAGTCAGCTAAAAACACAAATTTTGTATCATTGGGAAGAAGACGCTTTTATCTTTACTGTGGTAAAGGAGGAAGTTACATGTTAAAAATATAAAAAGCTATACATTAAGAAGTCATGAGAAAAAAACTAAATTGTATGGTGTTCAATATTTGTTTTTCCATACAAACATAGGGAAGCATTAATGTAATGTCCTAGAAAAACATATGACTTGAAAGCCAAGTGTCTCATGAGTTTCTATTTTAAATTTGATTAAGATAGCATGCAAAATAAGATTTCTGTAAAATGTTTTCTGAGACTATATCGGTGTCCTTCTTTCCCTCACCGTCAAAGGCACTTTCTCAAAAATGACCTTCCCAAACTAAAACAGTAACAGTTGCTGAATATTTTGGTCTACATTCACAGTTCATGTATCTTTGGAAAGAAGACACTCTGGGATTTATTATCCATCATCTAGAGTTTATAATGCTCAAAATGAAAAAAGTTATAGATGCCTAAGTAATGTAAAAAAAAAATTGCACCGCACTAAACATTTTACAAAGATGTGAAATTGTCCTGGAGCAGAAAACTAATAGGAATTTGATGCCAATATCATGCAAAATAACATTTCTGGAATTCATTAAATACAGTTAATGAGAAATGTAATAAACAATATAAATAATGTAAAGTGAATTGATAACATTAAAGCCATTTTAAAAGGAAATTCACATTCTACCTCATCAGTGTTAAAGTTTATAGTTAGACATTCACCTATTAGGACATTTAATAAGATATAAATTTGGACATTTACTTTTTTAACATCAAATTACCTCATCTAAATAACCTTACAAATGAAAAGTCTTTGTCCCTTGAGAGATTTTGTTGATATTTGCATTACTATGCTGTTTTATAATCAAAGTGATCCCAAAATGATAATAATCGCAACCATTCCTGTGACAATATAATCGCACAACAAAAATATCGCGACTGGCCTAGTTATGTATCTCGAAACTTATCCAGATATGCAACATAACCTACTTCTGGAATAGCCTCGACCCCCTCTCCCCAGGTCTGCAGTGTTATTTTACAAAGCAACAGTCGCCACCTACTGGCCTGACATGCAGACTACATTATTTATACTTTATTTATACCTAATAACATCGCAACAATTTCTGTGATGATATATCATCCATAAAGTTAACTTGCTTTCTTGAATACGCCCCAGTTCTGTATTATTTCTTTACAAAGTGACAATTGCCACCTACTGGCCTGACATGCAGACTACATTATTTATAATATCTATACTCTATATAATAATATTGCTCATAGCAACAATTGCTGCACTGAAAAAAAGTCTTGCATGCAGAACTGTTGCAAACAATTTGTTTGTGTTTAATTTAAAAAAACTAATTAAGTTTAGTCATGTTCAACTTAATTTGTTTGTTTAAATTCAGCCCAAATAAATTGTTTACAACCTCTTAACATAAAGAAATTGAGTAAATCCAAGGAATGATCTTTGAATAATTTTTTTCAGTGTGTGCTGATATATCACACAACAAAAATTCGATATCATGACAGGGCTAGAGGATATCCAGTCATATATCCCTAAACTTGTCCAGATAACTAACATAACCTGCTTTCTGGAATACTCATCCAGTTTAGTATTATTTCTTTACAACGTGACAGTCGCCACCTACTGGAATGACATGCATACTACGCGATTAATAATTTTCAGTTTTTAGTCCACTGTTGTTGTGTAAACATCTTTAGTCTGGGTCAATATTTCAGAGTGACTTTGTGAGAGAGAGAAAAAAAGTGGCTTTTGGTTTTAAAAATCTGCCATTTTGTCAAGAACTTCTTTCGTTTGTCTAACAGTTTAAACTGATTTTTCACACATTGTGAAGATTTAGCGACTATATTGATTTAACTTTAAGTTTTTGTTTATTTTATCTCAGTAGGTCACCTCATTTTTGTATTTGTTATAATGTGAACTGTGAGAGCAAATTTGCAGCTGAGACATACAAAAAAAAAAGTTAACAGCATTGATATCCCTTACTGTATTACAGCTTTGCCTTTATGTAAGCAATCTTCTGAATTGGTAATTGAAAAGTTTCAGAGTTTAATTACACTTTTATCTATAGCCTTCATCTAAAGGTCGAGAGATCTGAACGAAAATGTGAACTTTTCAGTCAAAAGTTTGTAGAATACTCTCCCAAAAGCACTGTGATAAAATGTCAATTTGAAGGCAAGCTTTTTTTGTATTTCTGTAAAAGGGAGAATTTAACTATTCACAACCACAAAACTATTTTTATTTTTTGTTTTTATCGTTTTTTTAAATGCAAACGTAGTTCAGTGTCCACGAAAATATCAAACAAGAACGTTTTGTGAAATAAACGTCTTGATATTCAAACATGGTCACAATTGAACTTGGTATCTTTTTTTAAAGATATTATTAAACATTGAGCAAAAAATTCCTCTAAGCTCCTCAAACAAGTTTGCTTTTTGTGAATTTAATATATATATTTTTATTTTTATCTTTACATTTATCTTATTTATAGCATCTAATTTCATTATTATTTTTTTTATTATTATCTTTGCATTTATCTCATTTTTAGCCTTTACTCATTTATTTACTGGTTGGTTTTTATTTATCTTTGCATTATTTTTAAAAACATTTTTATTTATAATTATTATTATTATTATTGTTGTTGTTGTTGTTGTTATTGTTATTATCTATTAATTTATCTTTGCATTTATCTCATTTTTAGACTTTTATTATTATTAATATTTTTTACTATATTTCATTAAAATAAATTATTTTATTATCATTTATATTATAACAAAAGTCTTATGTTTTTAGCCCTCAAGCTCTTGTAATAATAATAATCATTATTATTATTATTATTATTTTATTAAAAAAATAGATAAAATGGCTTTGTTTTTGTTTTTAAACTTTTACACTTAATAATACTAATAATAATGCTTTTATTTATTTATTTATTTTTTGCAGATAAAATATGTCTTTTTGTTATAGCCTTTACACACTCATAACAATAACAATAATAATAATAATAATATTATTATATTATTATTGTAGATAAAATGGTTTATTTTGTTTTTAGCCTTTACATTCTTATAATAATAATAATAAAAATAATAATAATCATCATCATCACCATATTTTATTTTATATATAGATTTATTTATTTATTGTAGATCAAATGGCTCCTTTTGCTCCATTAGTGATTGCCTTACAAGTAAGAATGCCTTTTGAATTAAATAATATTATGTATCTGACATAATATCTGGCCATCTAGAACTTATAGTGAATTTAAAACAATTTAACAAAGTGAAAATTTAGCAATGATTGAATTTTTAAATGCATCTCTCTCTCTCTCTCTCTCTCTCTCTCTCTCTCTCTCTCTCTCTCTCTCTCTCTCTCTCTCTCTCTCTCTCTCTCTCATTTTTTTAAAAACTGTCTTATCTCCCAGGGATTGAAAACAAACAAACATGGAACTGTACAATATTCTCAAGTTTTGCTTTGTCTGTATATACAGCAAGTGTATTTTCATTTCATATCCTTCTACTGTAAATACATTAGTGAAGACTGGACTTCACTGGACATGGTCATTTCAGAAAGAGGGTGTTTTACGATTACAAAAAAACAGTGGTTTATTGATGTGCTGTACATACGCCAATGCTGTAAATAGTTTTTTTATTCATCCATTGTACAAGATAACAAACAAATGAAAAAAAAAGAGTATAGACGTATTGCATATGCTTTATTGTTGCCATTTTTGGGGATTTTGACCTAAAGTTGAACCAATAGAGAGCAGTGTTTCAGTATATGGCTAGACATTTTGTATTGGAGTTGATTGCCTGTTTCACACAAAACGAACATCATTCATGAACAAGCAGGTCGTTTATTAGATTCCATCGTGAATGTAAAATGTATAGCAATATATCAGGATATAAGTGACTTTGGCCTAAATAACAATTAGTGATGCGTTACAAATCAAAAACAGTCATGTTTAACATGCTTTGTGAGTACAAAGTGCAAATATTTTATTTATTTATTTATTTTTAAATTTCAAACAGAACTATTCTATTTTATTTATGTTTGTTTTATTTTATTTTGCCAAAATACAAATTATTGATATATCATATCTAAAAATGCTTATATTTAACACATGCTTTATGAGTGCATTTTTACTTTTTTAATTTGAAACAAAACAATAAGGGAATTTGTATTTTATTTTGCTCTGTTAAAATAAAATAATTTATAAGTGCAAAGTGCACACATTTTTAGTTATATTTTTTTTTAGATTTTATAAACAATTTATGGTACTTTATTAAATATTGAACTATTGAATTTATTTTATTTCTCCTTGTTTAGGGGTAAAAATATTTTTGAAATACCTTGGCATCGGTATGCATATTTACACACTCAACTGCCATCCATGAGCATCCATTTATTCTTTCTTACTTTTTTGTGTGCATTTATTTATTTTCTACATTCAGTGCAACTTAAGTTCTGCTAATCTTTTAGGGTTTACAGTCTAATCTTTGCATGGAGAGTATAAAATGTTGCCTACTATACATAGACATCTAATTAGGTTTTGGAACATATCCCACAACATTCTTAGAGTTTTTGTCTTGTTTCTACAAAAGTCTTAAATCAAGAAGCACTTTCAAGTGGAAAATATTGTTTTATTTTCAGAAATTATTAGTCAATCCTAAAAAGGATATATATATATATATATATATATATATATATATATATATATATATATATATATATATATATATATATATATATATATATATATATATATACATAAAATAATAATTTTTGTTTTTACTTTTCTAAAAAATATATATTTATTTATATTGATTTTTGGCCTTTTTACTTTTATTAGACAGGACAGTAATCAGACAGAAAGTGGGGGAGAAAGGATCGGGAAATGTCCTTGAGCCGGGATTCAAACTCGGAATGCCCTGCAGTGCTACCGCACCAGGCTTACGCTGACTTAAAAATGCCTTTTGATTCAAAATTATATTTGGACTATAAACAAGAATAAAACTGTAAGTACACTGTAAAAAAAAATGCTGGATTCACGGTTGCGCCATGTTGTCCCAAGAATAAATTATCAAATTACCTTTATTGTTTTTACAAATTTAAGTGGATTGAACGTGACAATTGTCCGAAAAATCTTAAGAACTGTATTGATTTTGTTCATTTCAAACAAGTAGTTTGAATTAGCAGCAAATGTGAGTGTATATTTTTGTAAATTGACTGTAAGAATAGCTTTGTTGCAGTGTCGGTGTGTCTAATCAATTGTAATTAAGTACACAGAATGTGGGTAACAAGGATACTTTTATAAAAGGGGAAAAAAAAAACTCAAACTTACCCTTATTATTTTCTTTTGCTTATTATCCTCACCACAAACACACAAACACACACACACACACACACACACACAAACACACACAAACACACACACACACACGCACGCGCACACACACACACACACACTAGCGATTTTACTGTTTGTTCAAACTACTTATTTAAAATCAGCAGAAACAACACAATTCTTGAGATTTTTTGGAACAACTTGATTGTTTTTTGTTCAATCCATTTGAATTTGTAAAAAATAATAAGGTAAATTAATTCCAGAATGTTGTCCCAACACAAATTGATTGTGTAGAACTCTTGTGTAGAGAATTTTTGGTGTATACACAAACACAAAAAAGAAATATGTAAATCCTGTGCCTTTTAACAACTTGTATTTAAACAATTGTTTTATGTTCAATCCACCTAAATGTGTTAAGCACACCTAATGGACTTGTGTTGGGTCAACATGAATTAATGCATTTTTTTTTTTACAATCCATTTTAACAAATCCCCTAAAACACATTTGCGTTTACAAACAAAAGCAAATCAGGCACCGTTTATGCCATGTGTTCCTCTATAAAGCAACTGGAAACTAGGCTACAGAGACTCGTTTAATGCACGAAGAGTGTGTTTTCTTCTTAATCTGCTCACACTGTGCTGAGGTCAGCTTGCAGCAGATATACAGAAACATTCGGTCACACTTCTTTCATTAACACTCGTCTTTATCTCCACCATTCACAGTTGTTGTTTCACTCTATCGTGACATTGATTTTTCTTCTTTTTTTCCTCCTCATATCTTTAGTTCTTCCATTCACCAACATTTATCTGTGGGTTTCTACAAGGAGCAAAGTAGAAAATCAACAAGAGATAAAGACTTACTTTTTACTGTTAAATGTTTTGTCAGGTTGAAAAAGCAAGTAGGTTTTCTCTTGGGTAAATTTAACATTTACAGTTTTGTATTTGGTTTGAAAAAATCAATTTATTTCACGAATTGTACTGTTGTAACACTACATGGGCAAGCTAATGAACTTAATGTGGTGCGTGTTTGTCAGTAATACATGAATGAATGTAAGTCTACAATAAAAAGGAAATAACTATAGTAGTTATTAAGCAAAATATACACTTCAGAATCAGAATTATTTTGTTAAAATGGTAACACATTAATTGTACAATTATATTAATTATCATATTTTATATTTTTTGTTTACTGAAACAAATCTGAGAATGAATTGAATATAAAATGTTTATTAATTTAGTTTTGAAAATGCACGTTTACGAAATATATATTTTAAATATTTTATTACCACAATAACGTGGTTAAAATGGTAACATAATAATTGTAGAATTCTATAAATTATAACATTTGATTTTTTTTGTTTGTTTGTTTCATTTTGTTTGTTAAATATTAGGGATGTAACGTGAGCCGGTTGAAAATCAATACAAATATGTGAAACAAATCGGTAGAAATGTTGAATGAATCACGTTACATCTTTTGAACAGAGGGGGCGCTGTTTACATGCGCAAACTCGCTTTACCTGCACATCAGCGGCAAAAAGGGGAGGGGGGTGTGGTAGGGGGATTGGGGGCCAGACTAAAATGACAGCAATGAGGTGCACCAGACAAACACAAACTGTGTTTGAGAAAGAAAAATGAAAGGGCTCTTGTTTACCTTTAATTTGTCTCAAATATTTTTGTTAAGAAAAATTGTGACTGATTTTTAAATCATATTTTTAAAAAATTCAAGATATTTTAGAATCAGAATAATTTAGTTCAAATAGTGACACATTAATTGTACAATTCAATAAAGGTTTGATCATTTGTGTTTAATAAAAAAAAATCTGTGCATGAATTTCATATTAAATGTCCACATTAAATTTAATTTTAAATGGTAATATATTAACTGTACGATTCTATACATTATTACATTTGATTATTATTTATTTATTCACAATTATGTGAATGACTTGCAAATGAAATATATATATATATATATATATATATATATATATATATATATATATATATATATATATATATATATATATATATATATATATATATATAAGACACACAAATTATAACATTTGATTTTTTTTTTTTTATTAAAAAGATATGCCAATTAGTTGTATGTTAAATGTCCCCATAGGATTTACTTGAAAAATCATATTTTAAAATATACATTTTAAATAGTTTAATAATCTTGAAAATGGTAACACATTAACTATACAACATAATATAACATTAGATTTGAATTTTTGTTTATTTTAAAAACTATGTTAATGAATTTAATATAACGTCCATATGTGTCAGTCTTAAAAAAAAAAAAAACATTTCTGTTATGGTACTGATAAGCTGAATGTATTTTAAACAGTAATCAAGTTCATGTACTGTATTTAATAATGCATTTACATACTAGCGGCACTTTAATGTAAAGTTTTGCATTTAACATTAGTTATCAATAAATATAAGCTAAGAATGAACAACATTTGTAAAAGTATTTACAGCACAAATACTGTATTTACTAATATTAATTATTGATACAGTATTTAATAATATTTCAGTACAGCATTCACTACATTTTATTTATAGATTAACAGATTATTAACAGATTATTAATGTATGGGTTGCATTAAAAAGGTTATATAAGGTATCAAAACATATATAAATACTGAATCGATAATATGATAAAAGTGCATATGTACAAATATATGTTTGAATATAAAATAATCATATATGTTAGCTTTTTAGCTGTAAATACATAGTGTTTACATTGAAATAATTCTGATATGTCCATTTTTTACTTTAGAGCAGAAGTCAAAATTTACAAGATTAGTTTTGTCCGTGTGAATGTTATGCAAATTATTAAATAATGATATTACAGACAGATTGGCATCACATTAAGCTTATTTGTTCGTAATTCTTTAATCCAATTAGATGGATGGATTTAAGCGAGCAGTTTTATCATCATCATCATCATCATCATCACCATTACTATTTACCATTGTATAATGCAGTTTCATTTGAGGCTTCTAATTGTTAAGGAGGTTTAATAGCTATAGACCATTTCAGTGTGGCCCATGAACATTTCCTGCTTAATGGTAAACTATTTCCTAACTGTAAAAAGAGGCAATTCAATTATAAATTGATCCTAAAACAGCTTTTCCCAAAGATGGGTTGCGGCTGGAATGGCATCTGCTGCATAAAAACTTGCTGGATAAGTTGGCGGTTCATTCCGTTGTGGCAACCCCGGATTAATAAAGGGACTAAGCCAACAAGAAAATGAATGAATAAATGAACAGATATCATGGCATTATTTATCAACATGTGGACCTTTTTGGATTCTCAGAAGTTATAGAATTTAAAACAGGAAATACGTTAGGACCATTGTTATTGTTTACATCCCTCAAAACGGTCTATAAATAAAAGTGTTCCTAAACCTTATTTATTTTATTTTATTTTTATTTAATTAATTTAATTTAATTAGTTGTCAGTCTTAATCTTAACTTTAGGCTTTTTTAAGTGCACTTCTCATTGGTCCAAAATTCAGCTACATCACCGTATACCAAACAATAATATGTTACGATTAGCTGCTTGTTTTTCACAGTAAAAGTCCTGGATAGTTTAAAAAGCCAAACACTTGCTCTAACCTGCTATCTAGGTTACCGAGAGTCTCCTGCTACTGTAGAAAAGTACCTGCTTATTCCCCCCTATTTTTCACTTATTTATTTAGTTCCATTCTGTCCTAATGAACCCTTTCTCCCTCATCCAGTGGAGTCATTCGATATTCATCAAGTTTTATTTGCTCTACCGACACTCTCTCTGTGATATAAACCATAACTTGTAACAATAACGACACTATAAACAAGCGAAGTGAAGCTGGGCGAAAAAAGAAATGTGCCATACGATTTATGTGTGATAGAAAACCAGTAATGTTTCCAAGAACAAATAATTGTAATACTTATCTCCTGTCGCACAAAAATCTACAGCTGCATGACTCATGGTTATTGTTACATCCTGATTTCAATATTTCTATGGAGAAAAACAAAACAAAACAAAAACAACTACTGTCATTTTGGAATCGTTTCAAATAAATGTATTTTTGTACATCAGAATCGGATTCCTGTCTTAATTTTATTTATTTTTTAGTTGTCAGTTCACACCACAGTGGTTGGTGTGATTTCTAATGGTGTTTTGCTGTCTTTAGGGAAAATGCTGAAGGATGTTTGCTGAGATACAAGAGAAAAAAAGCGTTGGTCAAAACATATCATGTGATCACAAACCTCTCAAGTCTGCCATAAATAGAAACCCATTCATTGTACTCATTCATTCATTTTCCTTTGGCTTAGTTGCCACAGTGGAATGAACCGCCAACTATTCCAGCTTACGTTTTAAATAGCGGATGCCCTATCCAGCTGGATCTAAACTATGCAGGACACCGGCCCTCCAGGACCAAGTTTGGGCACCCCTGCTTTAAGGTAAGTTATTTCACCATCTTTGAAACTCCTCTCAGGCAGTATGCTCTGACATTCTGTCTGAATAGGGAAGCATCAAATCCTCCAAAATTGCCTGCCAAGCTTATAATTAAATTTCAGATTAGGAATCACCAATAACATTAAACAATAACTGTCTTTTTAGTTTCACTTCTAAATATTCTAATCACACAAAATCTGATGAAACTCACAGCTAGTACAAGCCCCTCCCCTGGAAAATCATCAGTCTATAGCGATCACTGATTGGCTCCTGTACAAGAAGGTGGGGCTTCATTCGACATGTTGACCGTAACACTTTTCCCCATTCAAAAGTATATGAGTGACGACATGTCTTGTGTATTCTGTAGTCTTTGGTACCACTTGTAACACGATCTAGTATTAGAATTAGAACTAGAAAGCATTAAGTTACTTTTTAAAAAGCTATGATAAACTATGTTTTAGCACAAAAGAAGCAAGCACATTTACTAAATTTGTTTTAGTTAACGAGTTGCAAACAATTAATAAGGGTTGAACTTAAACTGGCAAATAAAGTTGAACATTGCTTAGTTTAATTCGTTTAAATTCAGCCAATATAAATTGTTTGCAACCAGTTTCCTTAAAGGGTCACGAAACACCAAAACACATTTGAGCTGTTGAAAGTCGTATATGTGTCCCACACTGCCAAAAACACTATTAGGACACCTATATTTCACTAAAAAGTGTAAATTGGTTGTTTTTGCGTTATTACAAGCAAATTCGTACTTCTGCTTTGAAACGAATTTTTGAAGCTGCGTCACGGCCATGACATAATAGCGTTGTATTACAGCGTGCAGACTGGACGTTTGTGCCAGAGTGTGTCTTATTACGTCTTATAGTGTGATACATTAATGCATGAGTAAGGCTTGGTTTAAACCAATCACCGCGCTCTATTGTGCAACTTCATTAATATTCATTACTGTCACCGTGTTTACACGACAGAGACGCCACGTTGTGTTGGCAAAACAAGCGTGAAGTGTTGCTTTTATAGTTTGCTACAGTTAAGTTTTGTTTTCATTTTCTCTCCGTGAGAGCTCATCTGGAGTCACGTGTGGATTAACAGTGTATGCGACGCTCGACAACAATAACTTACTTGTTTAAGGAGGAATATTGTTTACCTGAGAGCTGTTCTCATCTGCAAACGCTGAGATCCGGATTCGCTTGTAGCCTTCTCTCCATAAAGACGCGGCTCTAGTTGCTGGGGATTGTCCTGTCTCTACAGATTTGGTAAGTGAGCAAGCAGTGCTCTTTGTTTATTCAGTTTGTTCGTATCGAACTAAGTTAACTATTGCACCGAGTGCAAACATGTTAGCACCACAACCAAACTTTAACCACGTGTAGGGTTTTTACCGCATTTTGTGACCGGAATAACACAAGCGGCTTTCTGACGCTACCTGCCGAGTGCATGTAAGTTTCTGGGAAATGCGGAGGTTTTTTTTCTCTTATTCGCCGTGCGGTATCAAACATTTCATGAAAAATACACGCTTAGAGCAGATCCTCGAATCAAATATCTCGTTTGTCGCGAGGGGCATGAATGAATTCCCTGAATGAAAGAGCCAAACTGCAGTTAAAGTCCAACATTTAATAATTTGGCAAATAATTCGACTACAGATGTCCATGTAGGTTAAACACCATCGATTTCTCCTGTTTGTGTGTATTTTGACTGCCCAAATAGACACTCCCACACCATCCCACTTTTCTTCCTCCGACACTCCCCCCTAAACAGAGCTGGACACGCCCACTTTTCTGACTTTTTCCAAAGTAGAGGTGTGAAAACACCCTGCTGAAAAGAGGGTTTCATGACCCTTTAAAAAAAAAATTGTAAATCCAATTAATCTGTTTTTTTTTTTTTTAAGTGTTGCAGCATGAAAATAACTACTAGTACGTTCATAAATCAAACTTTAAAATTGTTTGCCATAAAGTGTTTTCTAAAGATGCCTTCTGTTCCATGAAGAACTCGATTTCTTTAGTGTGTCAGCGAATCAGAGATCAGACCGAGTGTTCCGTTTGCTTTGATTGGCTGATGTGAACGAGACAAGGGATTCTAATGTGGACTGACAAGTGGACGTCTTCACTTTTATCTTGTGTAAATGATAGTTGCTGTTTATGTGCGCATGAGGGAATCTATATTTAGCCCAAGGCTGAGTTTCCGGCTCTGCAGGACCATAAATACATAAATTCTCCCAGTGGCAGAGGATTTGTGAGTTCGGTAATCAATCTTTGATATATGAGAAATACTCCCAGTGGTGGTGCTTTAATTATCACAGGCGAGAGGATTTGAGTTCTTAGCCTTGAACATATGAAACAAACACTTTCATCAAAGATGCACTTTCTTTTCTTCAGGCGGTTGTGTTTCTGCAAATACTTCATGTGATTTATGCTGATTTCACCAAGGTCACGTTAATAACATCATCATTTTAATGGCATTTTGCATATGTACTGTACCTTTTAATGATTTACACACATTTTCTCAAATGTTTCATTCACTTTTCACTTATTAATTGGCGTGTTTGTCAACTATTATAATCTAAACAAAGTGCAAAAGAACCATAAATCAATTATAGTAACAGTCTGTATTCTTGTTGCACATGTATAATAAAAGTAATTTATTATTTATTAAAGTAATTATATAGTAAGCACAAGTAGGATGAGTATGTATAAGGGAACGGTTAAATAAAATATAACCTAATATTCTATCTATCTATCTATCTATCTATCTATCTATCTATCTATCTATCTATCTATCTATCTATCTATCTATCTATCTATCTATCTATCTATCTATCTATCTATCTATCTATCTATCTATCTATCTATCTATCTATCTATCTATCTATCTATCTATCTATCTAAGGCTGCATGATATTGGAAGATTTTGACATTGTGATCTTTTTTATTGCAATATAAGTACTGTTTTACCACACGACATAATAAGTTCTATTTGGAAAGTCATTACTTTATATTGATGATTTGTATGGGAGTAAAATATAAATATAATTTATGTAATTTATTATATACACAAGTAATAAACAAACTACAGTCAAAAATTAACACAATGGAGCAAATGTAAATGCAATGTAAACAAAACAAAGCTTTAATGCTTTTCTAGGGAGTGTCTAAAGGTGTTCAGGTACAGAAATTGAATAATGTAATGTAAAAGAGCATTGCATAATCTTCATTATATTAATAATTCAATAAAATGTTTATTTATTTATTTTTTTTTAAAATAGGCCTTTAAAAACAGGCCTTAAAAACACAAGAAAATGTTAAAACAATTCTTCAGTGTCTCCACAAATCTCATGTGTTTTAACCTGTAGATCCTGGTTTGATCTATATTCATAACTCAACATTGTAGATCTTGCATATATAATTCAGTTATGGTAACTAGATGTTTTGTGATAACTAGAAAAAAGTTATGTTCTTTGTTGATTTAAAAAAAAAAAAAAAAAAAAATATATATATATATATATATATATATATATATATATATATATATATATATATATATTTGAATTGTCATTTTGTAATCCAGATGTTCATTAAATATATTTTTTTTATTTCAATCAGCATTTTCTTTTCTTATCAGTAACACAAATTGGTCATACACTGTAAAAAATTATATGATTAGTCATGACAGTACATGTTATAGTTTATTTAATTTATTAAACTAAGTTAATTATGTTCTAACTTAGTTTAGTTTAAGTTACACAAGCTGTTTTAAGTCAGTTTAACAAAATATAAGTTCAGTAGATTGAAAAGGTTAATTTGTCTCAACTTTAACATTTGGGGAAAACCAGGAGTTTTTTTTATACTGTAGATATTTCCTTTTTTATTAATATTATTAATTTAGAAATTAATTGAGAAATTAGAAATTTTAGACTATTATTTTAGACCAATTTAAGTAAAGGCACAAACTGTAAAAAAAAGAATAATAATAATAATAACCAAATAAACTGCTACGAGTATAAAACAAGCGTAACATGTTTAAGATTAATTTTACATCTTAAGTAATAGTAACAGAAAGTTGGATTTATATTTACACATTCAACCTTTCTCCTTATAATTATTTTTAGAAAAGTTTTCTTTGCAAATTCTAAATAGCCAGGAAAACCATATTAAACCATAAAAAAACAGCTTAAACCAGCCTAAAAATGGCCAAAACCCCTCTAGAACCAGACTGGTGGGCCTTCTAAAACCAGCCAACCAGCCTGGTTTAAATGCAGTTTTTTTTTTTCAGCAGGGCAATGTCAGCTAAATAGTGCTACTGTTGTTTCAAAGTTAAACAACAACAACAACAAAATACATGCAATTTCAGACCGAATATTCAAAGTAGTGTAGTAAACAACGTCGAGAGCATGTTACAGGTTAACAACACAGAACGACTGTGCGAATATAAAACCTTCTTTACCTCAGTTAATTAACTGTCGGCGGTTAATTCCGCTGTGGCAACCCATGATAGGCTTCTAAGCCGAAGGAAAATTGATGAATGCATAATAAATGGTCGCAGAAAGTCACCGAAGCAACAGCCCACAACACCATCGACGTCACCTGATAATGTAGGCCTACCACGTCAACAGAAAGCACACTGTATTCGGGTACACGATGGATTTTCTATCCGCGGTTTCTCTCCTTTCGGCTCCAGCACTGAAATGATTGGGACCTGGCTTTTTTCTTCAGCTCGTGATAAAAGAGTCGTGTCAGGGAAACTGGCAGCATTGTCATTGCACATTGTCATCTGAGAGCTCGACCCACGAGATCCTCTCACCAGGGTAAGAAAGTAATGTGTCAGTTAATGGGGCTTCCCTCTGCTAAAGTTTCCGCAGGTTTTTTGATATATTTTTTTCGGGCGGCGGGGGCACAGAAGGCTGATGGGACTCGGACACGGAACAGACTTGGTAGAAGGCAAGTTGGCATAAATACAGTGTTTTTTTCCCCTCAATCCGCGGAGGATGGAGGCCTCATTACACCACAGGTTAGATTAATCTCTCAACCTGTCTTTTTTACTTTCTCCTTCCCACATATACTCGTTCTCTATCTCTCATGCACTCGCGGTGTATGGCAAGCCGGTTTAACATTCAACCTAGTAAGCATGGAATCGAGTCCTGACTGATACATATTGTTACACTGTTGTAGTTATTTTCAGGGTACAAATTATACATTGACGACCAGCATTTTGGTTATATTAGTTTGTGTAATGCTTCAGTGAATCAAATGTATGTATTTGTTTAAATTTCATCTAATTTATTAATAAAACACTTTTAGGTTTTAAGTGTTTTTAGGGATATTTAATATTCTGGCCAGGGCTGTGCGATTAATTGCATCAAAATCTCGTTTTGAACATGTGCGATTTCTAAATCGCCTTACAGCACAATTTTCCCGCAGTATGCTGTTTGAACCAATTATAACGCAGCACCCCTAAAGAGAGCGCAAGAACGTGAGACTGAGCTTAATGATAAATAGCCTGCGTAAACAGGAATAAGTTCAGCACAGGAGGACTTATGGCCTGGGCCAAATGGAATCTGCAAACATTTTTTGCTATTTCTGCAGAGAATTTTAGTACAAATCTGTGGATTAATGCGGAATGATTTTGGTAGTATCTCAACTAAAACCTTAATATATGAAATAAAAAGTAATAGCTTTTAAACTTGTATTTGATGTTTACAATGCAAATCCAATTAGATCCACTTTATTTGGTAAACAAAGCAAGTCTCTTATATAATATCTTTACTTAAAGACAGAAAATATGACTTTACAAACTATATTGTAAATAAATCTTATGAACATGTTCATATTAGTCAATAATATTACTGAAGATAATTTAAAAACTGAATAAATATGAATCTACACACATTTACACAAGTAAATAAACAGAATCAATGATGGGCGCGCAGATTTTGTGTGGGCCTACTTATGGCCCGTTTCCACTGAGTGGTTCGGTGCGCTTTTATGGCTTTTTTTCACTGTCAAAGGGTTCCTAAAAGCGAACCGTACCATACTTTTTGGTCACTAGAGGTGTGAACCTATACTGGTCTCATGGTTCGGTTACGATTATCATGCCATCGATTCGGTTCAATACGATATCTCGGTGCATTGACGATGCTTTCCATATATAGTGTTATATTTTAGGGGGGAGGCTATAACATTCTGTCTGTATAAACACACAGACACACAGCAACACACTGTCTCTCATTCACAAACATTCACAAACATAGACAGCATCAAACAAACAAACACACAAACACACACAGGCACACACACAAACAAACACACTTAAGCCCTTGCAACAGGGAGAGCTCGCGCTGAGCGGAGCAGAAAAACGAAAAAAAAAACGAAAAAAATAAGCACTTTTCCGACGGTCCCTTACAGAGAGCTCCTCTTAGCGCGAGCTCTGCCGGCTAAAGTAAACGCAGACTGCGAGGGCTTAAACGGAGCAGTGCTCGTAATGTCGAGCGCAAAAAAGAAAGACTGCTGTGAAACATAACCAGCTTTGTATTTCTGTAGGAAACACACTTTAGATCTTTTTAGGGTTAGCGTTTTTTGAGTTATTGCCGTCTATAACTGAAAGTGTGTCAGGAAAATTGAAAACAAAACCAACTGAACCGCGCTCATTTCTGGTGCCCCCTGGATATACAGCACCCTTAGCATTTGCCTATGGTGCCTATGCCACGGACCGGCCCTGAGTTGGCTGAGTGTTGTAATGACGTCACTACATAATAACCAGTTATGGTTATTACTGAATCGATACCGAATTGTCCGCGTCTGCATCGCGGTGCACCGAAGAAACAATTAATTTTGACACCCCTATTGGTTACACTTTGGAAAGGGTACCAAGAGTACCATAAGGCGGAGCAAGATGCGCAACTGAACCCTATTTGTTTACAGGGATACATCATTTGCTTGCGCAACAAGCCAGAATGAAAACAAAGGAACCGCCATGTTTTAAATACACAGTCGAGACATTACACCATAATAATATATACATATAATAACAAGCATGGTCGACCCGAGCTCATACAAAGCTTGACTTCATCTTGATAAACATCCACAAAGACACGAAGAAGTGCCGATTCTACCCTGTGCCCCATAGTTTTTACTAGCCAGTCTAAAGCACAAGCAGTTTCGCTTTTTTTGCTTGCGCTTGCGTGCGTGTCTATATTTGAAATAACAAACTTCTTGAGCTGATGATAATAATGTGTGCTTGATTATTGACAAAGTGCTATTAAAACCTGATCATTTCAGAAACTGACAAATGCGATATATATGACAAATAAAGCACGAAAAAACAAAGGAGAAGCCTGAAAAAAAGGAGCTTTTTTTTTTTCAGTAAACATGAACAAACTTTCATGTTTAACTATTATCATTACCTTTTGGACTATTATGAACTCGGATTGATAAAACTACTTTCTAACAAGAGGTTACATGTGCTTCTGAAGATTAAAGACACAAATGAGAGGTTTGCACTGACTGTGGGCTATATTTCATGTTGTTTTTGAACCCAAATAAGGACTTAATGTATGTAGTGTGTAGTTTTTCTGTAGTTTAGTTAGTTTAATTTACTAGCTTTAAAAAAAAATAATTGCTGGATATATATACGTAATTAACAGTCGCATTAAAATGGTTAAAAAAAATAAAAACTGCTTTTATTCTAGCCAAAATAAAACAAATAAGACTTTATCCAGAAGAAGAAAAAAAATAGAAAATACTGTGAAAAATTCCTTTTTCTTATAAACATCATTTTTGGACATATTTGAAAAAAGAAGGAGAGCGAATAATTTTTACTTTTTCTGTACATAAAAAAGTATCTAATGGATGTATACTAGTATGGTTTGTTTATATGTTAAAACAGCTTGCCGTAGACTCATTCGCTATCTAGCTTTCACATCCAATCTGCTCCTCCATCTTTCTCCGCTGGGTCTCTCTGTCTCTCTCTCTATTATTCTGTCACCTTGGACCTTGAGAGCGTCTGGGCTGTGCTTTACATCTGACCGCAGAGCTTCGGTCCAGAGGGGCTACAGAGAATGAAGGAGGTCATGAAAAGACAATGACCTGCAGGACGGGGTGCATAATTGCTTTTAAAAAACAATCAACATCTCATTAATCTTTGTGGTGCTTTAGTAACACTCTTGATGATGTGATGGGCTTCAAGTGATTGTTTGAAGACCCCGCGGCATCAAAAGTGAGGATTTATTTGTGTTTTGAAAGCACTTATTGTAATAACATTAAATATATTTATGTGAACCTATACTATTAATAGGTAAGGTTGTTTTCCATAAACAATTTGATATTTTACTTGGCAACAATATAATTCTTGAATTAAATTTATAAATCATAAATATTTTTGTATTTATATATTATTTGAAATATAACTTTGTCCTTTAATACTAGCAGTCAGATATATGAACTGTACCTTTAATTGTATGTGCTCAAAGAAAACTCTCTATTTGAATATATCAAACAAAACTAAAGTACATTCACAGAACAACATGATCATTTATAGCAAACAAACAAATGTAAATATTATCCCTCTTGCTTTTTAATTGATGTTGAACGAGTTCTCAAACGCCTATGATTGGTCTAGTGCTCAACAGAAAAGGCTGTGATTGGCTTTAACGGTCAGTGTGGCTCTGGCACTGTTCAGCAAACAGTGACATGGGCACGGATGTTAAATGGCCACGGCGATCACAGCTGATCCATTATAGATGACGACACGGTGGAGAAAACTCGCTCTGCAGCACGCTCTGATCCACAAGTAGCGTTATTGTTGTAACAGCTGAGAGAGGAGATAAAACGTTACCTCACGAACACGCCAGCAGGTCGAAGGGACCACAGAGAGAGAGTTTACAGATTTCATTCTTTCCTAGCTGGGTTCTGATGTACTTCCTTGTCCATGAAAGAACTCGCATGCAGTGAATTGTGCACAGTTATCTGCTTTTTAAGTAGTTGGAGTGTTTTAATACTCATGGTCTCCTCCCTCATCTTAGTAAGCTACCGTCATTACAACACATGTGATAAATGACGTCAGTACCTCAAAATCTGTAAACAAAACAAAATATGATAACCAGAGTTGAGCTTTTAAGGAACCGTCTGTCATTATTCAAATACATTCTGCAACATTACAAATTGTGAAGTTGAATGACTGCATTACCCCTATGCAGTGCTTACTTTGTGAGTTGCGAGGTCCCGGAACAGATCGGGGTAACAAATCCCGCATGTAACCCGAAGATGGAGAAGTGTCTTGCATGAAAGTGGAGGAAGAGGGGGCGGTTGCAGTGAGTTTGACGGTGTTTGGCGGTGGGGTGTCGCGGACAAAAGTGAAGAGGTTTGGGGAGTCATGGAAGAAAGTGAAAGTGAACAGCAGTGGTTGAGGAGGGGGATAAATAAAATGAGGCTCTGTTCGATCAGTAAATACAGATAGCGATTTTATCACACAGCCCTATATTAGGGTGACGCAGTGGCGCAGTAGGTAGTGCTGTTGCCTCACAGCAAGAAGGTCGCTGATGCGAGCATCGGCTGGGTCAGTTGGCATTTCTGGGTGGAGTTTACATGTTCTTCCTGCATTCGCGTGGGTTTCCTCCGGGTGCTCTGGTTTCCCCCACAGTCCAAAGACATGTGGTACAGGTGAATTGGGTGAGCTAAATTGTCCGTAGTGTATGAGTGTTAATGAGTGTGTATGGATGTTTCTCAGAGATGGATTGCAGCTGGAAGGGCATCTGCTGTGTGAAACATGTGCTGGATAAGTTGGCTGTTTATTCCGCTGTGGCGACCCCGGATTAATAAAGGGACTGAGCCGACAAGAAAATGAATGAATATATAATATTATATTTATACATTTTTTATTTTACTGTATATATGTTTTGTCTTGCTGCTTACTACTTTTTACTTTTTTTTCAAAATATATTATTATAATTGTTTAGATATTTTTTCATTATTTTTTATATATTAATTATTTAATAACATTTATTTAAATTATTATTTTTAATTATTTCTATAATTTATTTATATTTATCAAAAGGCATTTATTAAGTATACTATTTGTTTATTAAATGTTTTTATTTTATTAGTATTGTTGCTTTAATTATTATTATATATTTTTTATCAGTTTAATATTATTTAATAATAATAAAAAAAACTTTAGTGATTCTACAAAGCACAGTATGGTTTTCTTTTGCATCTGTCTGATGAATCAAAAAGTATATGTTATGGTATAATAACAGCTCATGTCGTGATATCTTTCATAACACAGATAAAAACTGTGTGAAGTTTTGTGCATATGTATTTAAAGACTTTTTTTAATATGCTCTAAACACTAATGAGAGTAAAACCTTTTTTTTTTCTTTGCTGGTTTCCTGCAGATTATAAATAACTTGTCATTTCTTACCTTATCAAATTTGTTGGGTGTTATTCAGATCTGCCACATGATTAAAGATTATAAATATCATATTTCCAATCTTCTCTGCCACAGGTTATAGAGGAGGGGTGAAGGGATTTCATACATTTATGCATGAATATACACTTGCTTGTCTTGAGAGCAGATGGAAGTGGTAAATATTCAGCATATGCCCAACATGGAAATTAATGTGAACCTTTTTGATCAGTTACCACCATCAGCCAGCGGTGATTTATCAGCCAACAAACTACATATTCATCACTATTTTTATTTTTTTACTTTCAGGTAAACTATTGGGCAGTCAGGAGTTATCATTAAGCCTCGGTTTGTGCATTTTAGATGCATAAATGCTTATGATGTGCAATAATATCTCACCATACATGCACACTAATGGCCAAAAGTTGGGGGTCAGATAGACGTGTAATGTTTTAAACTGAATCAGTTTACAGATTCAACACTGTAAAAAATGCAGGGTTTCACACAATTCATTCATGTCATCCCAACACAAATCGATTAAGTTAACTTAACACTTTTAACAAACTTATGTGAATCGAACATCAAATACAAAAAATCAGTTGTTCAAATGAATTTTCAGCTCATTTTGTTAATTAAGTAGTTTTAAGTAAAAAAATAATAATAAATTTGAGTGAAGGCTGCATTTAGTTGATCAAAAATACAGTAAAAAAAATTTGACATATTATAAGATGTTAAATTATATAAACAGTTTTTTTTTTTTTTTTTTAGTTATGTGGCTTATTTTATTCATACAATTTAAAGACAGAAACATTTATATCATGCCGATTTGCTTGATATATTATGATCAGTTATTATTGTTGCTTAAACATTTGGATTATAATTCCCTTGCATAATATTGTGGAAACTTTAATTATTATAATATTATATATTATATGTTTCCCAGAGATCGGTTGCGGCTGGAAGGGCATCCGCTGCGTAAAAACTTGCTGGATAAGTTGGCGGTTCATTCCACTGTGGCGACCCCGGATTAATAAAGGGACTAAGCCGACAAGAAAATGAATGAATGAATATATATATTATATTTATGATAAAAAACTACTTATTTAACTTCTGTTTTTACAATATAAATAAAATATACAATAAAAATGTTTATTTTAACTTTTAATTAACATCTTGATTTAATAAAAGTAAATCCATTTGAATTGGTGTCACAAAATACAATGCAGTCCAACATTTTTCAACAGTGTTAATAATACTAATAATAATAGTAAAAATAAATTAATAAAATAATAACAATAATATTATTATTATTATTACAATATTATCATAAATTCGTCTTGAGCATCAGTATCATGTTAGAAAATTCAACTTTAAATCACATGGATATTTACTCTTTATTTGATCAATACGAAAACAATTATTTGAAATTGTTATATTATTTCAGCAATTTGCAGTTTTTAATTGTATTTTTGATCAAATATTTGCCTTGGCAAGCAATAATAAATAAATAAATGGTGGTTACACTTTATTTAAAGAGGTTTTTGTTACAGTTTCACAATGTTTTAGCTATTGAGTAATATTTATTTATTAAATATACTTATTAAATGTTGATAGGGTAAGAATACAGTTTAGGGTTAGCTGCATTTGATTACACATCATTAATCCCAATTATAGTAAGTGCATGGAACATGTGTAACAAGCACACCTTAAAAGAAAATGCTAGCAGGATTTCATACTGATGCCAGAATGACCGCTAGTGAACATCCACTCGAAATATATGTCTGATGTCACTTATCCAGATTGAATGTTAATTAACAGAGAGAGACAGATGAGCAGAAAGGTCCCAGTTAATGTGCTACATGTCCATTACTCTCATAAACTCATATTCAACATCATAATTGGGCCTTTTGGAAGTCATTGCTGGCGTGACACAAGACAGATGCCCTCTGAAAGTAATATTCAAAAAATGGAGGCACATATAGAGCCCAGATAAGAAATGTTCTTCTGATATACAGATTATAACATTATCCAACAGATTTTAATTTAGATACGCCAAATATTTATATATATATATATATATTCATACAGATAAGAGCAATCGTGTGTGATGAATTAGCAGTCAGTGGTGTACACTATTCTGTAGTTTTATATTAGTTTCATAAGGTTACATGAATCTAATATTCAGTTGATGTTGTTAATAACTCCGTTTTGACTTCAGGATATATTCAGATTACAATAATGATGACTTGACTTTATTGTGTAACATCTTCCAATCCTCCAAAGGTGGAACAACGTATTTATTTAAGCACACATGAAATCAAAACAAGCCATGTAGATTTTGTTATCTCACATTGCTAGTTTTTTGTTGAATAATTAATGCGTACATGTCGTCAAGACAAATAAATTGTTTGCCATATGAATTGAAAATAAAGGGACTAAGCTGACAAGATAATGAACGAATGAATGAATGAATTATTGAATGAATGAATGAATAAATTGAAAATTTCCTTTCCTGTTAGTTTTCAGGTAAATTCTCAGATTGTGTCTGTCTGAGGAATCAGGGGCGTGGCTCATATGCTTGACCATGCCTCCTTCAATTGTCAGTTTTGACAACAAACAGAAATGGTGAGGAGGAGGAGGAGTCTGTTAGGTTGTAATAACTCTTCTGAAAGCCTTTTGCCCATCTTTCTGAATGAAATGCCTGCTTTACTACATCCAATCAGCTTGGAGCAGAAAAAAACAAGCCACACCCACTGTTTTCTCATTTAATATTTTGTTTCTCTAGGAACTGCTTCACAATACAAAAAAATGAAAATAAAATGAATAAATGAAAATGGTCACAGCTTTTTTTATGCGCACTTTGAGACCAACACAATCTCACAGCAATTCGTAACTTTTTTTGGATTTAGTCGTATTAATTTGTTTCATATTGATTAAATGTAATTCGGAAATTACATTCTAGTATGATTTGTTCATCCCCTAATGAGGGGTATAGTTAGGGGTGGGGTTTGGAGGCACGTCTCCTTTTAAAAATGGCATGTTTTTTTTAACAAATGTCATATAAATTTGTACGAATTTATAATTTTTTTGAGGACATGTTAAACAGTTACGTTTTTCATGCGAGATCAGGCTCTAAATATTGAGCACAAAATCCACAAGACAGCTTAAAGGGGACTGTTTTTGTATTTAGTTAGCTTTCTGCTGTGTCACCATCTCACTATAATAATAAAAAAAAAAAGCAGCCAGTTTGTTATGACGTTTCATACGTCTTGAAAAATATCCAGCCTAAACTCATGAGGAAACGTAAGCATTTCAAGGTTTTTCAGTTCAGTTAGTGCCAAATTGTACAAATTGAGTTCATAAAATGAGTTCATTTTTATGAGGCGTGGAAATTGTGCAAATGAGATCGCACAAGTTCATACAAATTAGCCACTAAATCAAAAATTGCAGTGAGATTGTGTTGAAATATCCATAAATTAGCAGTTTTCTGTATTTTGTGATTCATGTTTTATTTTTATTTATGGTTTTGAATTGCACTATGGGACCTTGATCTTTCTTCCAACAACTTCCAACCTTGAAAAGTGCGAAAAAGTGACTTTCGTGGACATTTTAAAGTTAATTTAAAGTGTTATATTGTTTGCGTCTGTTTTTTGGATTATGGTACAGAAAACTTGTAATGAACTGGCTGTACTTTTCCTGTTATTTTACAGATTTATTTCTCTACATATTACACTATATTATTTTAAACTACTACAATGTCAATAAAAGTTCAACTGTAGTGTTGAATTTATAGTGTTTTCTGTAGTGTTTGAATTCCACCGCCGCTGAGACTGCCGCTCTGCACAAGACGTTTGGACAGCGGAGAAATTGAAATGGCCATGCCCAACTGAGTCTGGTTTCTCTAAAGGTTTTCTTCTTCACTTTCGCTAGTTGGTGACTTTTTTTTTTTTTTTTCTCGCCAATGTCGCCACTGGCTTGCATGGTTTGGTATTTGTAGAGCTGTGCATCGATGGATTTGCTCTTCAGTGTTTGGATTCACAGTAGTGATTATTGAACCACACTGACCTGAGCTAAACTGAACTGAACTTAAACTCTGAAAATTGAACTACACTGTTTCAATTTACCATGATCTCTTATGTGAAGCTGCTTTGATACAATCTACATTGTAAAAGCGCTATACAAATAAAGGTGAATTGAATTGAACATCAAAAGTCCAAGCAGAGATCAAAATCCCATAATGCAATTCGCAACCGTGAATAAACGGAAAACCTTCTGAATCACAAAATATGGAAACTGTACGGAAATTAACAGATAGTTTTTTTACAGTGTAGTTTTTTGAGTGTCCCCTTCTCCAAACATGGGTGTTATGTGAAGAACTACTCGAAAATAACCTTTTATTCATTCAATAATATGTCCTCGTAAATGCATCATACTGTCCTCTAGTGTTAATTTCACCTAGAAACTGCGGTCAGCTGTATGCACATATATATTTGTGGTTTGATTAAATGTAGACTAAAGCACGTATTTCCAACAAGCATGTGTTGAAAATCAATATTAAATGACACTAATAGGATCATAGCCACAAAAACATACAAAAAAAAAAACTTGATCAGGACTTTCCTACATTATTTTTCAGATAACATAAGTCTTTGTCAATCCTTGCTAAAATAAATATGGCATTGACCCAGAAATGTCACTAATACCCCATAATGTTAAGCACATTTAGTCAGACACCAGTAATGGCACACGCTAAAGACAGAAAATGCAGCGAGTTGGCAGGGTGCTTCTGAATTCAGCGAGAGTTCTAAAAGTCTTTGATGAAGTCGGATCCCCAAATGGTTTCCGACAACATCTGTCCCTTCACTTTCCATTCCGGAGAGTCTAACAAACATATGGAATCTGTCTGAACTTATTGTATTCTCTGTAAATACACTCCCAAAGCTTCCTTCTATCTTTATGGACTGCTAATCCTCCGGGCATTAAAGGTTCTTGTCCTGAAGCCGATATTAATACGAAAATGACAATATCTCGTACTGTAGACACATTTTTAAAAATCGTTTTTGAAGACAGTGGTGTGGGTAGGAGTGGATTACCATGAGGATTCTGTGCATGTTTATGTAAAGTTAAAACTTTTTTTATTTTTTTCTATATACTATTAGTACAGTCCTCTGAAGCCGTATGATGGATTTGTGCAACAATGAACCCAGGCTCACCAAAACTGTTGGCTTTATTCCAATGTGTCAGTGTTGGGTTTTCATTAAGCACCCCCAATAAAATAAAAGTGTATATTCTTTGGAGGAGTTGATGAACTGGGGGCACCTCTTAAAGGATCTAGTGGACTCTAGGATCTAGACACTGCACCGAACAAATGTACACTTTTTCAGCCTTCCTAAAGCACATAAACACAGTTATTCTGTCAATCAAATCCATGTTAACCCTTTAGCAACAAAGTTAAAATCACCAGGCAGACAGAAGCCCTACCCATGACGTAATTCCGCATCTATTGTGAAGTGAATGTGAGGCACAAATGAAGCGAGTAAACTCAAAATGTTCACCAGTCTATTTAAGCGTACGTATACCATATATCTCATTTTGAACGAATCTTCAATATGACTTGGGAACTACGAGTCCTCTCAGGGAGTGATTCGTTCATCCGCGCGTGCGCACATTTGTGCAAGTAGTATCGTTATTTTAAGTCTTCATCTCATTGGCAGAAGCCAATCATATGCGTTTAGAGCCGGAAAAAGTTTTGATCCGTTCATCTCTTGAGTCCTCTATCGGGTCTGAGTCACTCGTTCATCACGAGCCAATCATATGGTTTAGAGCCAAAAAAAGTTTTGATCCGTTCATCTCTCGAGTCCTCTATCGGGTCTGAGTCACTCGTTCATCACAGGCTAATCATAGGCGTTTAAAGATGGAAAAATAATTTATCTGTTCATCTCTAGAGTCCTCTATCGGGTCTGAGTGACTCGTTCCTCATGGGCCAATCATGCGCGTTTAGAGCCGGAAAAAGAATTGATCCGTTCATCTCTCGAGCCCTCTATCGGGTCTGAGTCACTCGTTCATCACGGGCCAATCATACGCATTTAAAGCCGGAAGAATTGAACCGTTCATCTCTCGAATCCTCGGGTTTGAGTCATTCTGTCACGTGATGAACGAACAATCATGGCTCCTTTCGGCTTACACTGTGCATTAATTAAGATCATATGTGACTGTCAGTGTAACGTGAATGAACCCCTGACATTTAAAGACATGAAGAGGTGAGCTAAGCAAAGAGACAAAAATGCCTTCATAGACAAAACATTGACAGGTAAACATTGAATGATTATTTTCTCCATCTTATATTCTATTTATGACTTATTTGTCATGCAATCAACCTTTTGGGCTAGTTGTAGACGTGTTAGGAAGCAATTCGTAACAGTTTAATAATATTTTGCAGATTGAACCAAATGAACGAAATACCTCGAAAAAAGATTTGTTCATCTTGATGAACGAGACTCAAAGATCCGAGTCAGTAAAATGATCCAAACTTTCCATAACTAATCTGCATAAAAGCTTTACCAAATAGCTCAACCTGAAAATTTGAAATGGTGAGACTGTTTAACCAAAATACTTTTTTAAATTTTTTATTTTTTTTTTATTGGGGATGCTTGATGAAAATCCAACACAGACACATTGGAATACGGTCACATATGGCAATATTATGGTAATACCATATCAGCATAAAAGGTAAAACCATGATAGTAGTATCATGATGAGCATAAAAGCTTTACCTAACAGTAAATCCCCCCAATTGTATTCTAGAAATCGTTTTGATTTTCAATCAAATCATCTAAATCAATGAATTCAGTTACTCAGTGATGTATCTGTTTCCACCTTTAGAAAACAGAGGCTACATACAAAACAAGGGCGCTACATTTCAAAGTTTGTCCAAAAACGTTCGTACACCAAACATTACGATTGGCTGTTTTTTTAAGTATGTAATTGCATACCAATCAACAACCTACCTTCCTTTTTTTAAGTTTACCATCAAAGTTACTAAATGTACTAAACATTTTCTTTCTAGTAAATGTTACATGATGTATTGTAATAATGTTGTTTTGAACACATACTTTAAACGGTGATTTGCAGGGTGGAACGCGGGCTTTCAACGCTACCAGGCTAACTTAAGATCTGCTCCTTTAGTTCCTTTACAAGCTATTTCTGCACAAAACCTGTTAAACCATTTCCCTAACTGCATCTATTTCAGCCATTTTCACACACATATACTTAAATCATGAAGATAAATCATGAAGGTCATCTCTTTTTTGGAAAACAACAGCACCGTTTTCATCATATCGACAAAATGTCTCTTAAAAAACATCACCCGGTTAGTAAATGACGACAGGTGTTCATTCATGTTTTGTGAACTATTCTTTTAGAGAAGGATTTGTAAGGAATTAACTGAGGTTTATTGAAAAAAGAAGAAGATTCATTTCAGTCTGAATCTTAAAGCAGCTCTTTTAAGGTTGAATTACTTAAAAGGCTTAGTCTGGGTCAAACATCTGTCAGGGAATCTTCAGCTCACCTTGCAGAGGTGTTTACTCCAACAAGTCTCAGTCATTCTGACGGCTCTTTGATCTAAGCGTAGCTGCAAATTTTAATACTTGATGCACCATTAGCTGAGGATGCGAAGGTGAATCTTCCATCTGAAATTAAAAACAGCCTCAGAATACCACTTCAATAATGCATTAATGCCCCGATTTATCCAGCTGTAATGGAATATTTTGCCACGGGCTCCCTGTCTTGGCCCTTTTGAATATCTTCTGCCTTGGAAATGTGCTCAGCTGCATAGGAGTCTCTGCTCATACCTTTACTCATGATTAATAGCGCTGGGCATGATATATGCATGCAGAACTTTGGAAATTGTAGTCGTCTGCATTAGAAGCGATTATTTAAAGTTTACCCTTATAAATCCTGAACGAATGTCATTGGAAATCCATACCTGTGTTTTACCTAAATAAATGTTTATTTAAAAACTAAAAAAAAAATCTCAGGCGTCTTTATAACGCTGCTGAATTCGTTCAGCAGAAAATGAAAGGAAAAACACATTTGGTTTTCTCTGATTGCTCAAGCTCCCCTGTGTTACACAACCAAATGAGCCAAGTCTCTTTAATCTAAGATTTGACATTCAGCAGTGCGAGAAAGTCACTGAACTCGAATCGCATTTGCATCTTTCTCATGATGTATCAGATTAAAGAAACGAGATGATTGCGTGTGTCCCCTTGACAGACTTTTTTATTTTTGTATTGCAGGCTTTACCTCCAGAATTAAAGGTAATCCTAAACCTGCGCATCTATGGATATCCTCGTACATCAAAAGATGTTTTGTCTGACGAGAAATGCATTTGCATTGATTACAAATGAGCGCACAGCAGATGCACAATGTTTTGGGATAATCTGAGTGAATATGGATAAAGGTTCGTGAAGTAACCAGCTGGAATGTTCATGTCTGGTCAAGAAGTGGCAGTTTGGAGCTGATACAAATTTGGGCTTGATCTTTACACCTGCAAAAGCTTTCCATTACAGTTATTGGAGCACGCGTTAAGCCAAATGGCGGTCAGTGATGAATCAGGATTAAATAGATAAAGCCAATTAGACTCATTGTGGTTAGAAGAAGTTGTCATAGTGAATTATATTATATAACTGTTTATGAAAACTACAGAACATTTCTGTAATTTTACACTACAGCATTTTTCTCCCATTCGTACAACTCTTGCCCAAACAATATATCACTTTAAACTATTAAAATGTAAAAAACAAAACAATTTAACATCTAAAGATTGTACAGATTTTTTTTTCAGTGTGAGACGTATGAGTAGGCCCACACGGAATCTGCTCGCGCGGAAATCTGCAGATTTTTAGCCCATCATTGCGTCTATTTATTTACTTGTGTAAATGTTTGTAAGTTTATGTTTATTCAGTTTTTTTCAATTAATTTCAGTAATATTATTAACAAATATGAAAATGTTCATATGATTTATTTATAATACAGTTTGTAAAGCTATATTTTCTGTCTTTTAGTAGATATATTATAGAAGAGACTTGCTTTGTTTACCAAATAAGTGGATCTAATTGGATTTGCATTGCAAACATGAAATAAAAGTTAAAAAGGTATTATTTTAAAATTTTATATATTAAGTTTTTAGCTATGATGCCCCAGAAATAAAAAAATAAAAAAATGTCTGCAGATCCTTTCTGGCTCTGTACTATGTATGAGCTAGCATATGACACATGATAGATGTAATAGTGGTTTCAAAGTGGAGAAATTTCCATCTCTCAGGTTTTCCTCCAGGTGTTTCAGTTTCCTGGACTGACAACGTTTTGATTTGCTAGAACTTCTATGTTAAGCTGCTTTGACACAATCTACATCGTAAAAACTCTATAGAAATAAACATGAATTGAATTCAATATTGCAGCCAAGATTGTAATAGTTTGGGATTTTTCTTTGTTTTTTTTTTTATTTCGTTTTGACTTTTTGTTTTCAAATTCAGTTAGTTTTAATTGGTTTTTAGAGATAGATTTACAGTTTTTTTATTAATTAGATCTTATATTTTAAAATAGCTGTTTTAGTGTTTTTTTTTTTTTTTTTGTAAATTAGGATATTTCTTATATGCAAGATTCAAAATCATCAGAATAAGTATTGTATAATGTGAAAAATGTATTCAGAGTACGCATGAATACTGTACCAAACATGAACACTTCCATCTACCATCCTCAAATTCAAATACAACAAGCCACATGATAGCAGCCCTAAGTACAATGTGTGCAATGAGGTTAGATGCACAATAGTGATGGAAAGTTTGAATCTTTTCCTTTCTGACAGTTTGTTTCAATGAACTGTTTAAAAAATAATAATAATAATTCAAATCCCCCAAAAAGGCTGGTTGTCCACAAAAACAAATGCACGAGAGGACAAGATAATGAGGAGAATCTCGATGCAGTTCAGTTTTGAGTTTCCTCATAAACAAAGTGGAACTAAATGGTCAGAATTTGATTGAAGATTATCCAAACAAACTATTTTTATTTAGTGAAATAACATGCATGGATTAAATGTTCACCTAAAGAACAACAAGTGCTAGAAAAATAAATATTGTACATTTTGGGGCTTTAATTGTCAAAAAAAATGACGATTTTTAAAATTGTTTTTTATAGATCTTCAAATCCTATGGCTTTACATAAAAATATAAGAAAGTTACATGAATAACACTGCAACATTACACTCCAGGCGAGTTTTAGTGTGGGGATGCAATGACATTTACTGAGCTCATGGCGCTGATTTCTCAGTAGGGATCATTGGTTGTCAGTCCAGCATTCTTCACATATTCCCAAAAACATCCTCCTTATTTCCTTTGGATTGTGAATGTTGTTTGTGGAAAGAAACTAATGGGGAACGATTACAATTGGGAATGGCAGTTTAAAAGGATACTGCACAATTTGGCCAAACTAAAATATCAATGCAAAGGTCAGTTGAGTTTGATTTTTCCTTTTGTCGTTGGTGCGAAATGACTCCGCACAGACAGAAGAATTAATTAATAGAGCTTCACAGATGGCGGCGTGTGTCCTGACCGATTGACCAGAAAGAGGCCATAAAGTCTCTTATGCGAGCGGTGTCAGCTCCACGGGAGAAAACACTCCACATATTATTCCCTTCTCAGCATTTGATTTAATTCGATATTCTGGCACAGCCGATGAGTAGCCTGTAAATGTCAATATCCCCTGTAGGCTCCTGTGCTTGTGGTCAGCAATCTGTCCCGCTGCTTCTGAACAAAATGCAGAAAGAATCGAAAGAATAAATGGAGACAAAGAAAACTAGTGTTCAGCTCTGGATCTGGATGATTTCAAAAATTAAAATCCACTATAAAAGAAAGCCAAAATCGATATAAATGAGTCTTGCTGAGTTTTTATTGCCGAAACGCATCATACAGTAAATCTGATTCTAGATCAGTGTGTAAAACCCAAGACAAATAAGAGATAATCACAGTCGTTTGGTCATTATCGCAAAATAAACTCTGGAATGGGCAATTAGCACAGCGGTGCAAAGCGGAGTAGCCAATTATTGCACAGCAAATTAGCAAATAATTAAACACTGTGTGAATTATTAATTATCATGTTTAAATTAAAGTCATAACCCCTTTTTGGAAGCTTTATTTTTAAGAGTGCTTCCCAGGTTTTATTGATAGAACCAGAACAGCAGATGCCAATAAAGAATTTGTATAACTTTAGACCCCTTTGGTTATTGATTTTTCTTCGGGAAGCCAAAAATTTATTTAGTTTTGTTAGTCTATTGATTTAAATTGCATTGATTTATATTGCTAGACTATTGATTTTTTTAAAGTACGCTTAATAATAACAAAGTCGAACAAAAGTAATTCTACAAATAACTACTATTATTTTACTCTGGCTACGTTTCCTCGCCAGTTGTGTTGACAAATCCACCAGGTTGCTATCTACATTTTTGTAAATCTCAAATATGTGATTGGTCTACGTTTTGTGGATATGTGCCATTAAGACGTTCTTGTGTGTTTCTGTAGGAAGTCAGCCAGCTTGTCCTGCAAATATCACCATGCGATATTTGTCATAAACCCTTTATTTTTTAAAAGTGTCTTTTAATAGAACCAAACAGTAGATGCCAATAAAGAATTTGTATGACTTTAAATCCTTTTTGATTGATGATTGTTCTTCGAGACGCCAAAATTTAGTTTAGTTTTGTTGGTCTATTGATTTATATTGCATGTTTAATAATGACAAGGTTAAACAAAAATAATTTTACAAATGACTACAATTATTTTGCTCTGGCTATGTTTCCTCGCCAATGGTGTTGACAAATCCACCCAAGTTCGCTATCTACATTTTTTTGTAAATCTCAAATATGTGCTTGGTCTTTGTTTTTTAGATATGTGCCATCTATAAATTCTTCAGTTGGTGTTTCTGTGTGGAGTTTGCATGCTCTCCCCGAGTCCTCGCGTTTGTGTGGGTTTTCTTCCGGGTGCTCCGATTTCCCCAACAAAGACATGTGGTATAGGTGAATTGGGTAGGCTAAATTGTCCGTAGTGTACGAGTGTGAATCAATGTGTATGGACGTTTCTCAGAGGTGGGTTGCAGCTGGAAGGGAATCCTCTGCGTAATACATATGCTGGATAAGTTGGTGGTTCATTCCGCTGTGGCGACTCCAGATTAATAAAAGGACAAAGGCCAAAAAGAAAGTGAATGAATGAAATAACTAAATTTATTTTGCTCTGGCTATGTTTCCTCACTTATTGTGTTGACAAATCCACCAGAGGACGCTATCTGCACTTTTGTAAATCTCGAATATGTAATTGGTCTTTGTGTTTTAGATATGTGCCATTTATACATTCTTCTTGTGTGGGTCTGTAAGAAGCCAGCCAGCTTGCCCCGCGAATATCACCTTGCGATATTTGTTATAAACTCTTTATTTTTAGGAGCGTGTTCCAGATTCCATTGATAGAACCAAACAGTAGATGGCCAATAAAGAAGTTGTATGACTTTAGAACCTTTTGATTATTGATTGTTCTTCAAGAAGCCAAAAAATAGTTTAGTTTTGTTAGTCCATTTATTTATAAAGTATGTTTAATAATGACAAAAATATGTATATGGAAAGACGAGGCAGTGGCGCAGTAGGTAGTGCTGTCGCCTCACAGCAAGAAGGTCACTGGGTCGCTGGGTCGCTGATTCGAACCTTGGCTCAGTTGGTGTTTCTTTGTGGAGTTTGCATATTTGCAAAGACATGTGGACAGGTGAATTGGGTAGGCTAAATTGTCCGTAGTGTATTGTCCGTTAGTCTATTTATTTATAGTGTATGAGTGTGTGTGGATGTTTCCCAGAGATGGGTTGCAGCTGGAAGGGCATCCGCTGCATAAAAACTTGCTGGATAAGTTGGCGGTTCATTCCGCTGTGGCGAACCCGGATTAATAAAGGGACTAAGCCGACAAGAAAATTAATAAATAAATGTATATGGGAAGTCCCCATAAAGGTAGATGTACAAATGTGTGTATGTGTGTGCACTATTGACAATTTTTGTAAATTATACAGTATTTAATTGTAATATATACTGTATATTGGTGGCATGGTAGTGCAGTGGCTAGTGCTGTCGCCTCAAAGCAAGAAGGTCGCTGGTTTGAGCCCCTGCAGTTTGTATGTATTCCCTGTGTTTACCTGGGTTTCCTCCAGGAACTTCGGTCAAAATTACAAGGATATGCGCTAGGTGAATTGGGTAAGCTAAATTGTCTGTAATGTATTTGTGTATGTCCTGGTCCTCTAGGTTGGGGGTTGATTGTTTAGATAAGTTGCAATGTGAAAATTACTGTATATTTTACAGAAAAGATATACAATACTGAAAATACATATACTGATAGGTAAATGTAAACACAGTATTTTTGCTGTTACTGATTTACTGGCAAACTGCTGCCAGTAAGTTACTGTAGATTCAACAGGAAATTGTTAACATTGTTAACAAAAAGTAAAACATTATTGCATTAAATAGGCTCCAGAACTTATTTTCTGGAGCTTAAAAGCATTGTTTTCAATTAACTTAATATTTTGGCTATAAAAAAACTACTAAATTACCTTAGAACTTATTTGAAATAAAAAAAGGTAGACACAGATGAAGAGTGATTTACATGTTGTCAATGCAAAGGCGCAAAAAGACATCCTGCGGCGATATCTATGCTTTATTAACTTTAGCGTACATTTGCGCTGTGATAACCAATCGGGACTCTGCTCTAGTATGAACGTGATCAATGTGTAGTGCTTGTTATTGGTGTCTCCAGGGGAAATCCTGCTGCCAACACCGGACAACTGTTCTATAAACTGAGCTCGACTCAATTGGAAGTACTGCTGAAAGCTTCCATAATCCAGGTATAGTTTCTGGAGGAGTTGATGAACTCACAGAGCTGGGTGCGCCTTTGAAATCATGATCTAGTGCACTCAGACATGGCGCCGAATGAATATACACTGTTTTTCAGCTTCCTAAAGCACATAAAGCACAGCTACTTTCTAATAAAGAATTCCATGTTAGCCATTTAGCTTAGAAACTAGAGTGATTGTGATGCATCTATTGTAAAGCGAATTTGACACGTGAATGAAGCAAGTTAACTCAAAATGTCTACGCACAAATAGCTTGATTAGCGAATAGTGCGATTTATTCAAGCAAGCCATGTCTGGTGCGAACACCACATTAGAGATTCTTAATTATTTTAATACTACAAAAATTTTCTTTGTCTATTCTGAGGGCTACAACGGACAACATGGAAATGTAATTGATCTTATTTTATTTATATATATATATAGTTTATGCAGTATATTAGTTATTTACTGTAGTACAACTCTCACAGCTTCTTCTCTGATGCAGTCATCTGTGGTGTAAATAAAAGTAATGGTTTACCAGTGTTAAGCATTTGTCTTCCTTTCCAGTGCTGGTCTAATGAAGGCTCTGCAAGGCTCATTTCTCTAATGCAGTTTGGCAGCTTGTGAGACATACATTAGTGTGTGCAGACAAGTGGACACTGTACGGTCACTCTGGGCTTTTGTAATGTGACGGCACTAATTCACAGTAAACAGAAAAGAGCGAAGGTTAGTGACGAGCGTCTCCAAAGCAAATCAAGCTCAGTTTGTGGAGTGCTGGTGTAAAAAAAAAAAACACTGAGCTGGCAAACTGCAGAAGAGCTGATCCGTGAACTGAAGAGCTCCTTAAATCCCACATCTCCATTGTGCCCTTGAGCAAAGTGCTTAATTCCTGGTTTGCCCAAAGGGAAAGCATCTCCTTTGGTAAAGCGTACTGTAAACCGCTGTGGATGAACAGAATTTGACGTGTAACTTCTGGCTTTTTCTGCAATTTCACCACAAGCGGCCTTGGAGAGGTAAAACTAAATCAGTGGTTCTCAAATTGGGGAGTATGTTTGAGGAAATCTGAACATCTGATATTACATAGTCATACTAGTTTGTGAACTGATATTGAATTAATCAACATGTGCTTATTGGAAATAACTGCATGAAATAAAAATGTTCTTCAGTACAGATTTGCCTGCAGTTTCTGGGTAAGATGAACACTGCCGGGTAGGGTTGGGCGATGTAGACCAATTTAGCATCACGTGATGTCTAATGTGAATCATCGCAATGGACGATGACACCTTCCATGTCATCGTAGGCGGCATTGAATTATTTATAAATATTTAATTCATAGCTAATTAATTATTTGTAGCCTACCGTTTCAACTACCTGACCTGCATGGTCTTTGTTTTACCCATAGCCAATTCATAATTAAATAAAGATAAGTTACACACAAATTAACACCTGTCAACCACTTTTTCAGCTGGACTCTGGCAGAGTGATCTGCGTCGTTACAATGGCGTCGTCAAACTTGGTTGGTAAAAAGTTGCACAACACACAGGAACCAACCAACAGTATCTGAGTTTTGAGCTAAAATTACTAAGTACAAGCGTGAAAGCGAAAGATTGAAGCAGTGTACTGATGCTGTGACACGTTACCTGATAGATTCAAAAGAATGAAGAGTCATTAGATGAAGTTGAGATGAATCAAATATCACATTTAACAACCATAGTAAGACGCAATCCAGCGGTACATCCCTGATAAACTGTCCGACGTGCACTGCTTCTGGGGTTTTGTGCTCAACGCACCTGCTGACTGCCTGGAGCTCAGACGCGTGCAGATGTTGCAACATGACAGAGTGTGTTTGTGGTCACTTCATGTGCGTTTTCAGCAGTATCCGCTTGTTAAGTGGTGACGTGTTTGTGACGTATGTAATACTGTTTCCGGGTCCAAGCCGCCATTCACTTGAGTGGAGAAATCATTTGTTTATGATCACTTTTTATTCCTATCACACATTATGACTTTATGTAAAATTAACTTTAGTGTACACAACAATCTCTGGGCTTGCTGCATAACAAATACCAAAATTTTAACAATTTATAAAACAATGAATCACTTTCTGACCATCGGATATTAGGCATGGACATATATATTGCGATCGTGATTTTCGAAAGTATTAAATCGCTTTGTAAACGTTTATTATTACCATTTCATGAATTTCCCCATTTAGTTGAATAGAGCGCTTGGACCCGGAAGCCGCTCCGCGTGACGTCACACTTAACAAGCGGATAGTGTGGTAGGAGGGCTTTTCAGAAATTTTAGGTGAAATGCCAGAGTGGTTGTGGATCGTTATCTTTCTAAATTTTTAATACTAACATTATTGTAAACGGGGCTGTGTGTATATTTCCAGAGCAGGTTGCTGCTGCGATGGGGGCAGGGTGGAGGATTGCGATCCTGGCTCAGCATCGAGATGTCATCGGTCAATCGCCCATGGACGATGAAATCGTCTATCACTCTAACCCTACTACAGGGTTGTATGGCACCATCAATTTTTGTTTGTTTTTGCACAACTGATTTTACAGGGATATACTATCAATGTATAAAGGGTTGTTTTCATGCTGTTCTTCACACAGCACTGAATAAATACCACAAAAATAATTGTAATTGAACACTTCCTTGCCTGTGTATCTCTGTATGGATGGCTTTTCCGGACTGGTCAGTTTGCTCGGTAACTCGCCTTGTACAATGTCATACACTGTAAAACAACCTGATGATTAACAGTTATTTTGTGATTCACAAGTGTTTCTTTTTTTTTTTGTTTATTTACGGTTGTGAATTGCATTTTGGGATGTTGATCTCTGCTCTGTCGACTTTTGATGTTGAAACTCTATTTTGAATGACCAGGGTTTCTGATTTAATTGCAGTTTTGCTAAATTTTGGAATTAAAGAAAATGTATGATACAAACAGTACAAACATTCAGAATTACAGTAGATACATACATAAATACATAAAGTAATTGTATTTAATAAAACATGGTTCATTCCAAATTCCATGGGCTACCCCACATTTCTCAGGGACTCTCAGTCTGTTAGCAGAGGGAGTTGTTGTGGTTTGTGTGTTCATACACCACAAATGTAGTCTGTGTGTTAAAGGGAGCAGAAAAACTGGAGCAATGACAGAAAGGTGAAGCATTTACATTGATATTTTTGGCAGCTTGAGTGCATTTAAAATAGCAAATCTTCATGCTCGATCAACAGGAAGTACAGGTATTATTGTGTTTACCTCAATATGCTGACTGTAGAGAGTTTCATATGCGAGGAAATAATAGTCCTTTCCCTTGTATTTAATGCACTTTACTTGCCTGAAACTTCCAGCATATTAAATATTTGAGAAAAGACAGATTTATTTGTATACATATATTTTCTTTCCAAATTTCCAAAAAAAACAGGAAACAGGTTTAAATCTGTTTAGAAATCATGAAAACAACAAATGACGAATTGGTCAAGGCACCACAGTGCCTCAGTAGTTAGCACTGTCGCCTCACAACTAGTAGGTCACTGGTTCAAGTAACTGCTGGGCCAGTTGGCATTTCTGTGTGGAGTTTGTGTAGTGGAGGCCATGTTGTTGGTGACAGACGGGCTGGTCTATGCTGATCTACTGGGATTTTCAAGCACTACCACCTCTAGAGTTTACAGAGATTGGTCCGAAGAAGAGAAAATATCCAGTGAGTGGCAGTTCTGTGGGAGCGAATGCCTTGTTGATGCCAGAGGTCAGAGCATAATGGCCAGACTGGTTCAAGCTGATAGAAAGTCAACAGTAACTCAAATAACCACTCGTTACAACCGAGGAATGCAGAAGAGCATCTCTGAACACACATCAAACCTTGAGGCAGATGAGCTAAAACAGCAGACAACCACATCGGGTGCCACTCCTGTCAGTTAAGAAGGAAACTGAGGCTGTAATTTGCAAAAGCTCACCAAAATTGGATAATCTAAGATTGGAAAAAACGTTGCCTGGTCTGATGAGTTACGATTTCTGCTGCAACATTTGTATGGAAGGGTCAGAATTTGGCATCAAACAACAGGAAAGGATGGATCCATCCTGCTTTGTGTCAACGGTTCAGGCTGGTGGTGGTGGTGTAATGGTGTGGGGGATATTTTCTTGGCACACTTTGAGCCCATTAGTACCAATTGAGCATTATGTCCACACCACAGCCTACCTGAGTATTGTTGCTGACCATGTCCATTACTTTATGACCACAGTGTACCCATCTCTGATGGCTACTTCCAGCAGGAGCCATGTCATAAAGCAGGAATGATCTCAGACTGGTTTCTTGAACATAACAATGAGTTCAGTGTACTCAAGTGGCCTCCGCTATCACCAGATCTCAATCCAATAGAGCACCCTTGGCATGTGGTAGAACAGGAGATTCACGTCATGGATGTGCAGCCGACAAATCTGCAGCAACTACATGATGCTATCATATAAATATGAACCAAAATCTCTGAAGGATATTTCCAGTACCTTGTTGAATCTATGCCACGAAGGATTAAGGCAGTTCTGAAGGCAAAAGAGGGTCCCACCAAGTACTAGTAAGGTGTATCTAATAAAGTGTATGTTCATGAAGAAATCCTAATTCCTAAAGGCCCACAAAAATATCAAGCAGCAACACTGATATTAATAAGAGCCATTATTAACCACAGAGCCCTAAATCAGAAGGAACACGGTGCACATTATTATAACACAGATCATGTAGTATCACAGCATGAGAAATGCTGAGCCAAACAAATACTGAAGAAGGAACTGCAACACATTTCTCTACTGTAGATTCAGGAGTCTACAGTGCACTTGAACAGATATTTCTGAAGACTAGCCAGTCCTCTGAGACGATCATCACGTCCCATCCAGCTGAGCACATCTGCATCTGTCTCAATAAAACAAGCAGCTGAAAGTGAAGTCTCTGATCACCCTGGTGAGTGTGTTTATGTGTGTGCGTGCGCTGTGGTACCCAGAAATAGAGGAGTAAATGTAATTACAGCGTAGAGGGAGCGCAGGTGCGCGTGGATGTGTGTGTGTGGCTCACAGGTCTGCCCATATGTCTTGACGCAGATGTGGACTCTGTAGACACTCTGATATGACTGTTCCACAGAGACCTGCAGTCCAGCTGGGAGAGGAGAGTGTTTGGCAGGTTATTCACCATCACAGCGCACAAGCTGCTTGACTATTAATGCTGTAAAGTAGCTGAAGCCTACTTTGTTTACTTATTTATTTTTGGATAGCTTTTTTGGGCTATCGAAATTCGTTACTTTACGCACGATGGTGTTTTTATTAGCCGAATGGGGTGGCTTTTGACACATTAGCTGTGGGAATTACAATCAAGGACATGATTTGGGATTGTTTAAATAAAAATCAAGCTTTGCTACCTCATGGTCAAACATTGAGGCAGATGAACTGGTAAGTCTGCATTCATTGGATTGAATAAAATACCAATTATAATTTAATATCACTTATTGCATTGATTGACAAAATAGCTTTCTATAAATCTCACATAGTATCATACAATCCTCTCAAACTCTAAGTAATAATAAATCAGCTGACATTAATGAACCAAAAATGTTACAGTTACATTTCAAGGTGTTGCTCACTTTTGACCACCAAATGAGTCAAATGTGACACACAGCCACTCATGTTTATTTCATTTTACAGTTTTATTTTTTAAAAATAACTTTTAGAAGTTTATTTCATTTTTATAATTAATTTTACAATGTGGCAATGCTATAAAACAACATAACTTTGAAATGTGACAAGCTAATGCATTAAAAACATAGCAGAGATTTCAGTACTGAACAGCATTAATTAGAGACTGATCACTTCATAAGACCTCAGTATATCGTCAGTGTAAAAAATTGGTCATGATTTAAATGATAAAATAAATCAATTTTAAAAACTGTAAAAATCTGCAGCGTGGTTAACAGTAAAGTTTCTTAATACAGTAAATAACCAGACGTTGACTTTCACAGAATTGCCTGCTTAATACTTTTTTTGTTTTTTTGCTGACGTTACTGTTTAGTTTTTGCTTTTTCCCATCAGAGATGTACATTAGAGCCCTATGTTACTTTTAATGTTGATAAATGATGTTTAGTAGTTGTGTGAATGACACTGATCTCCTTCTCTAAATAAATATGTTTCTGCTTTTGGTAAACATTGTTTGTGATGAGGATTGCTTCATTATACGACTTTCTCATGACTATATATATATATATATATATAGTGTTAGTAAATCACTGTATCTACATCTACATTTTTTGCCATACAGCCATGTTAACACAACCATAAGCATATGGTTTTATATATATACAGTTTTATCTGTAAATAAAATGGCAGCTGTATTTCAGTATTTCACCATTAAAAATACAGTACAAACCATAAAATTATTCCATTTACAGTAAAATAATGTGTGTGTGTGTATGAGCATTATCACACGAGTAGCAGTGCGATATGGCTGTATATCCAGCCTGATCTCACGAGAAAACGTAAGTATTTTACATTTTGCCAGTTTAGTGGCTAATTCGTACGAATTCGTACGAGTTCAGTCGTACGAAATGGTACGATTATAAAAAGGAGGCGTGGCACCTGAGCCCACCCCTAACCCCAACCGTCATTGGGGGATAAGCAAATCGTACTAAATTGTACGAATTAGATCATACGAAATCATACCAATTAGCCACTAAATGAAAAAGTTACGAATTGCCGTGAGATTGTGTTGGTATATCAGCACTGGTGGGAGGCGTGCCTTAGTGCCCCCACCAATGCCGATATACAGCCATAACGCACTGCTACGAGTGTGATATTGCGTTTATACAACAGTTTGACGGCATAATTGTGTATATAAAAACAAAATCAAACATGGAGAGTCTCAAAAACCCTTTTGTATGAGGAACTGCTTTCTTCCACATTGGATTCAAATCATAAGCTGACAGTTAAACAGCTGAGCAAGCATCTTTTAAACTTTAGATCTGTAGTGTCTGCTTTTTGCTCGCTGTATGTGGGTGGAGTAATACTCAAAGGGTAAAGAGGCTGTACGGGTGCTGATATTACTTAAATATATCACGGCTATCAGCCAATCAGATCCAAGAACCCGACAGAACTGTTGTATATGTATGTGTGTGTGTGTGTGTGTGTGTATATATATATATATATATATATATATATATATATATATATATATATATATATATATATATATATATATATATATATATATATATATATATATATATATATATATATATATATATATATATATATATATATATATATATATATATATATATTAGTATAAATATATATTAGAAATCTAAAAGTGCCCAAACCCATTGGCTTGAATTTTAGGAATCAATAAGGGCCAAAGTTTAAGCTAAAAATCTTATTTAATGTTCTACTGTATAAAGTAGCCAAGTACGTGCCTTGCCTGAGATTGAGTAATAAACAGCATTTTTGTATATATATTTTGGTGAACTCTTCCTTGTATACATTAGTTTAGTATTATCGTAAACTTCCTCAAAGTAGTTTTCTGTCTGTAACATTGCATCACTGTTACAGAAAGACACAACAGTACATAAGATCCTCCGCAGTTCTTGCCTTTCCATCCACTCCTTTTTAGGTTTTCGTTTTTCTGTAGGTGTTGTGAATAAACCTCATGGGAGACATCACGACCTGTTGTGACATAAACAGCCATCCCAGCATGCTCTGCTAATGAGTATGCAGTATTGTCCCCTTCTCTGTCTCTCCCTTTCACACACACAAGCTCAACGCGATCAGTCTGTGAGATGAAATGTGGACAAAGTCCAGGAAGACTGCTGGAACTCGACTGTATACTGTCTACTGACTGTCTTCAGTGCTGGAGTGTTTTTTTTTCTTTCTTTTTCTTAACACTGTGACTGTACCATACATACTGTGTGCATGTTCACTGAGAAAGTAATAGTTTCATGTGTGAACATCTAAATAAAGTCATGCTATTGTTGTATTGTAAAATATGATAAAATTACTGAATCAATTTTTAAAAAGTGTTTTGTGGCAAATTTATTAAATGTGCATTTAAGATTTAGTTCTAATAAATGCTCTTCTATTAAATGTTACATTGATCAAAACATTAAAAAGAAAGTAATTGTGATATTTGGATGTGAAAATAAATCTGAAATTGTAAAAGTTTAAGAAAATAAATAAAACAATACTGATGCAGAGAGGGATTTAGGATATGTAAAGAGAAGAACATTCATATGAGTGGCTATGTAAAACAAAATGTATTTCAGTTTATCAAAATCGGGTGTTTTTTCATATGAAGGACCAAAAACTAAATATCATTAGCTACGTATCAATTTGCTTTCAAGAGTTTCCACTTAGATATGCTTGGCATTTATAGCAGGTTTGGCATGCTGTCCTGGGAGAGAACCCTGAGCTTGGAGATATTTGAGCCCAGGGCTTCTGCCTGGTCTAGAAGCACATCAGGGGATCCGAGATCAGGTAGGTCTCGATCGCTCCCTTTTTAGAAGGGGAGAAAAAGGAGGAGATGGGGTGGAAGGGGGGATTCTTCCAAAAAGAAGATAAGGAGAAAGTGATCCATTTATAAATTAAGCTAGGAGCATTCTGATTGGATTATTACTGATTACGGATGAGTGGCCAGCAGTGCACAATCATATCACGTGCTCCTCTCGAAATTAGTTTGTGAAACTTCACTTATTTGCAAAACTGAATTATCGCATAAAAGACTTGCAAATTGAGGCTCGTACACAACGGGATGCTTTTCAATTGCGTTTATCGTCAGCGTTTTTCACACTTGCATAAAGCAAATCATATCCCAATGCTTGTACTAGGGGGTGTTTATTTTTTTTTCCGGGTCTCCGAGTGCCGCCCCCAGCAAGATTCCGCCCTGGCATTAGGCATATTGCCCATGCCTAAATCCACCACTGAGGGTGGGAGAGACAGTGAATCAGCTACGTCAGTGGCACCAACAATTATTTATTTATTTATTTATACAAACATTGGAAATTTACATAAGTACATTTAAATTAATAATCTTCTTCTTCTTTGGCCTTAGTCTCGTATGGTTGCGGGGTCGGCTTTTTGGAACAAGTCGACCATTTAGACTTGTCCATATGATAACGACTTTTTTTACACATTCCAGCCGGCCTGTCGTCTGGGCCTGTCACCCTCATACACTACGGACAATTTAGCCTACCCAATTCACCTGCAGCATGTCTTTGGACTGTGGGGGAAACCGGAGCACCCGGAGGAAATCCACGCAAATGCAGGGAGAACATGCAAACTCCTCACAGAAATGCCAACTGAGCCGAGGTTGGAACCAGCGACCATCTTGCTGTGAGGCGACAGCACTACCTATTGTGCCACTGCCTCACCCACATTTAAATTTTAACATTGGTCAAAGTTTACTTGGGGGCACCCCTGCATTTAAATCAAGAAGTTACCGCCTTTATTTTGTTGCAAACACACCACAACATTATTTATATTTATTTATTTATTTATTTATTTATTTATTTATTTATTTATTTATTTATTTATTCATACAATAATGCATTTAAGCTATCTTTTTAATCCTTCCAAAGTGTATTCAGCGTTTGTAACTGTGCACCTTATAAAATTCAAAGTTTGGTTTCAGTTTTAGGTCTATTACTCTTTATTGTCACATTTTTTATAGCACTACTTTCCCGGCATTGTCTTCTTAGTTTTGTTTTCTTTCTTTCATTTATTTATTTATTTGTTTGCACATTGTTGCCTCAAACAACCTCCAGCAGAAACTCCAGATATTTATTCTCTGAACTTCATGGACAAGCTGTTGTTTTACATGTGATGTGCAGTGTCTGGCTGACCATGACTTCCTCTTCATTGTGAATGCAGACGGGTATTGTAGTATTGATGCATGAAGCTCCTGTTCTTGTATGGATGAGTCTTCAGAAAGTCTGCTATGAGATTATAAATGAAGCAGCTCTGGTGTCACAAGGACAGAGAGACTATTGATGGACTTTTGATCAAACCGTTCAACACAATCACTCAGAGACGAGTGCTGTATGAGTATTTATGTAAGATCTGCAAAGTTCATTGTAATGATAATCAGTCAAGTCAAATCCACTGTATATCAGACAATCTCATGAATTGCAGGTGGATAAAGTCAGCGTGCACCGGAAGTTGTTGAGATGCACTTTGTTGTGTTTGTTTTTTTTATTGAACACATAGTAATGCACAAGAAAATTAGCATTATAAGTACATCTTCACTTTACATTAAAAGAGCTGGTGCAAAAAAGAACCAAATACGTAAATAAAAACATTACAGAAAGATATAAAAAAAAAATAATTTTCCTGTAAAAGACTATAGGGAGACGCAGTGGCGCAGTAGGTCATGCTGTCACCCCACAGCAAGAAGGTCGCTGCTTCGAGATTCAGCTGGGTATGTTGACGTTTCTGTGTGGAGTTTGCATGTTCTTCCTGAGTTCGCGTGGGTTTCCTCCGGGTGCTCCATTTTCCCCCACAGTCCAAAGACATGCGGTACAGGTGAATTGGGTAGGCTAAATTGTCCGTAGTGTATGAGAGTGTATGGTTGTTTTCCAGAGATGGATTGTGGCTAGAAGGGCATCCGCTGCGTAAAAACGTGCTGGATAAGGTGACGGTTCATTCCACTGTGGCGACCCTGGATTAATAAAGAGACGAAGCCGAAAAGAAAATTGAAATATCGCTGAAATATCAAAACAATATTATCATATTCCATGAATGAAAAACTTTCAATGAATGAACGTGTGATTATATTGTTTTAAACTCTCTTACAAGACAAAACTCATTTATTTGCTCTGTTTCTTTCAGGTTTTGTTGCATGTTTGATCTGCTTCAAAAGAGAGACCCAGAACAACAAACAAGTGATCAGCTCAGGGTAAGGTAAAGAGATCATCTTTATTAACTGATCCTAGACCAGTTTCCATTTCTCCACGTTAGACTGAATCATTTAGAAGCCCATAGAAAATCATATAAACTAATCACAGATCGGAGGAAGTGAGCACTTTCACCATTTCCCACCCGCCGAGTGAATTTTCTCCATCAAATGTATCTTTTTTATGCTTTCTCTCTCTCTCTTTTCCTGTTATTGATCAGAAAGGAGGCAGATGACAGCTAAAATAATGCTTTTTTGAGGCTTGAGCGAGTGTTTCAGAAGAGATGAATTACACTGTGTGTTATAAATGTCCCACAGAGCCCCTGTTGGGTCCCACCCGGAACAATCTATTTGTCGAATGTCAGGGGGAAAAAAATGGGGGTATAAATCTTTGGTTTGTAAGTAGCAAATCAGGAATAATCATCGAAGTGAATCTGTTTTTGATGGGGGAGGCAAAGGGGGGCTTACAATCCGATATTTCAAGAGCTTTGAGCTTCGTTTTGCGAATAGCTAGAAGCTGGTGTACAGTTTGAGTCAGAGTTATTAGCCCTCCTGCATTATTATTTTACTAGATACTTTTCAAGATTGTAATGACCTCAAAGGTGGTCTGACTGGGGGAGGAGAGTAACATTAATTTTGGATGAAATGCATAGGCACACACATATTATCAACAAGTGAGGGACAAAATATCACAAATAAATGCAATAAAGTGAGTATTATTTACAAAAGATAATGATTATAACAGCCTGTTTTTACGAGGAAACGTAAGTATTTTATGTTTTGTCAATTTAGTGGCTAATTCGTACAAGTTTAGTGGTACGAAAATGTAAGATTTTAAAAAGAAGGCATGGCACCCAACCCTGCACCTAAACTTAACTGTCATTGGGTGATGAGCAAATCGTACTAAATTGTACGAATTAGATTGTACGAATTCATACGAATTAGCCACTAAATCAAAAAGTTACGAATTGCCATGAGATTACGTTGGATAATAAGTGCAAAAATATGTATATAGAACAATCCATATTTACAAAAATACATTGAAAATCACAGGCAAGAAACGTTCTCCCCTGTATGCCGCGTGACATTCTTACCTGTCCCACTCTCCAACCTCAGATGAGTGTAAAACTGACGACGGACACATGGAGAATATACAACAAAAATGGACATATAACAAAAACACACTGACTGAATGGATTGAAATGATTCACACAAAACAGAAATGCAAAGTATCCGAGGCCTTGCAAGTAGCTTCCTGTCATCACTGTTATGCCACGGTGGCAGCAGCTGGATTGGAGACAGTGTGATGATGTCAAGGAGGACACAGAAAACAGCTGAGCAGCGTGAGCCAATAAGAAGCAACTGTTGAGATGAAAGTGGGAGAAGAGAGAGAATAATAATGATCACAAAACACAGGGACGTAACAAGATACTTAAGCTTAAAGTATTCAGCTTAAGGTGTAATTTAAACTTGTGACTAGATTAATTATGTTAATTAGGCAGGTTAGGGTATTTAGGCAAGTCATTGTATAACAGTGGTTTGTTGTCTAGACAAAAAAAATAGTGTTTAAGGGCACTAATAATATTGACCTTAAAATGCTTATAAAACGAAAGAAAAACGGATTTTATTCTAGCTGAAATAAACAAATAAGATTTTCTCCAGAAGAAAAATAAAATATATAGGAAATACTGTGAAAAAAAAAAAATCTTTGTTTGGTTGAACATCATTTAGTAAATATTTTAAAAAGAATAAAAAAATTAATAATTATTTGATATATATATATATATATATATATATATATATATATATATATATATATATATATATATATATATATATATATATATATATATATATATATATGATTTTTTTTTTTCCAAATAATTTTGAGTTTAACTTTGCATAGAGAATATAATAAGCTGTGTTAATATAAAAAAATAAGAACAACTATTATAATTGTTGTAATATCACTAGAAAACATTGTGACCAATCAAATGCTGATGTGGGGCATGAATATTAATGATCCTATGAGTGACCTCAGAGTTGTTTTGTTCAATTTTTAATGTTTTTCACAAGGATTTTAGGATTTCCATATTATGAGATGGAAACAGCAACATGCTATGTTGTTTCCATACTGAGCACTCATTATTCAGCTAATTTCATTCTCTGGCACCCTTTAATAGTGTGTGAGACAGTATAATAGAGCATGAGAATTTGATAGAATGTATGTGCAGGCTTTGATGGCATGTGAGCATGTAAAATATGTCTTGAATGGTCTCTCATAATAAAGCATGAAGCGCACGCTGTTGGAATGACAGTCTGTCAGTGAAGAGCGAATCAAGACGCAACTCTTAGCAATGCATTATGACAACAAAGGCTCAGATAGTCTGATGGCAGATACAAGTATAGCCTAGATGATGAACGAATGAGCGATCGATCGTTACTAAAGTGTACATCAAATACACTGAGAACAGATGCTTTAACAAGTCTGATGTTGTAGAACAGACAGAATGGGCACTTTTCACACAAACAAAAAGCGTCGTTTTAAGAATAACCTGTTCCCTTGCTGGCCATATTTGCAACGCCTCCAGGCAGTTCAATATAAATGAAGCCCTATCTAATTGAATAGGGGAGAATACTGAAATCTGAAGTGACCTGTCCCATCAAATTCGAATAACATTAAAACCTATTATTTATAGTTTGTTCGTATTCATAATTGTTCAGCTCAGGCTCATTCTGTTTTTGTATCCCTGTATACATTTCTGGAGAGTGCAAAATACATCCCAGGAGGTTTTTTTTTTTTTTTTTTTTTTGCAGTTTATGCTTTTTGAGATCTCAAATTTCTCTTGCCAGTGTTGTTCGCACTTAATTTTCTCACGTAAATAAACCAGAGGCCGATGTCAACTGACTGACTGATCGACTGACCCCCTCTCCTCCTTCCCTAAACCCAACTAAAAGTGTTTTCAAAATCACAGATTGACCTGACCACCCACTTCCCTAAACCCAACCAACAGTGTTTTCAAAAGCAATCCAGAAAAAGACACAGGTTTTTACCTTGTTTTCAGATCTCATCACATTCTCACCCTGTTTATTTACTTGTTTATTTAATTTATTTGGCTTTTGTTTTTGTCTTACCTACTTTCTAGATTCGTTCTTCACCGGATTTGAACCTCGTCCTTGTGGTCAACCCCATTTTAATGTCACAAGTCCGCCGACATACACAGCAAGCCACTGGACAAACTGGTAACAGCGGAAAAGCCATACATATGGAGGTAAGCGGTCAGCTGGTAAGCATGAAAAGGAACGGCGTCATTCCGCCCCATAGCGTTCATTTGAAAGACGAAATGCAGCCATACTGTACATACCTCTACATAATTTGCAACCTCAAGAAATGTATATAGGGGTACGTTTTCAAAATGAGCATATGTTGTAAATATTGGCAAGTATTTAATAACATCAACCTCATTTACAGCTGTTTAAGTAATAAACAGAGGACATGGTTACAAAAGCTGGAAGAGATACAGTAGGTGATGGAATGTGATGTCATACTTGCTTTCAAAAGCAGGGCAAGCATGGAGAAGTCACCAAACGACAGGGATTGCCATAATAAACATACAAACCTGAATCTTAACTCAGTTTGTGATTGGTAAGAAATGTTGTCATAAATATAGTCCAATTATTAACAATTTTTAGTATTTTTTTAAACATATTTTTCATTGTAATTACAGTATAATAATAGTATTATTAATAGTGTGGTGGTGGTGGTGGTGGTGTAATGGGGAATATTTTCTTGGCACACTTTGGCCCCATTAGTACCAATTGAGCCTTGAGCAATTGATCAATGCCACGGCCTACCTGAGTATTGTTGGTGAACATGTCCATCCCTTTATGACCACACTGTACCCTTCTTCTGATGGCTACTTCCAGCAAGATAGAGTGCCATGTTATAAAGCGCGAATCATCTCAGACCAGATCTCAATCCAATAGAGCACCTTTGGGATGTGGTGGAACAGGAGATGCGCATTATGGATACTACATGATGCTATCAAGTCAATATAGACCAAAATCTCAGAGGGATATTTCCAGTACCTTGTTGAATCTATGCCATGAAGGATTAAGGCAGTTCTGAAGGCAAAAGGGGGTCCAACCTGGTACTAGTAAGGTGTACCTAATAAAGTGGCCGGTGAATGTATATGCATGTATAGTATCGCATATACTTTCAAGTCATTCTAAGAAACTTACCTCTGTATACATTTCTGGAGACCACCAAATACTTCCCAGGAGCTACGTTTTATTGCAGTTTTTGTTTTCACGAATCCACCAGAGGCCGCTGTGTATGCTTTTTGAGATCTCAAATTTTTCTCATGAGTGCCATTCGTGCCTGCTGTTCTTGCGTAAACCCACTGAGAGCTGCTGTAGACTGACTGTTTGACAGACTGAATGACTGACTGGCTGGCTGATTCACTGACCCACCCTCCTCCTTCCCTAAACCCAACCAATTGTAGTGATTGGCCCGCCCACCCACTTCCCTAAACCCAACCAATATTTTTCAAAAGCAGTCCAGAAAAAGAAAAGCCTTTGTCTGATTTTTACCACATTTTTAGATTTTACCACATTCTTACCCTGTTATTTACTTGTTTATATTATTTTTGGATTCTGTTTTTGTTTTACCTGCTTTCTGGAACCGTTTCTCACCGGAATCAAACCCTATCGTTGTGGTCAACTCTCTGCGTCTCAAGTCTGCTGACGTACATGACAAGCTAACAGGACAAACTGGTAACATCAGGAAAGCCGTCCATATGGAGGTAAGTGGTCGGTTGGTAAGCGCAAAAAGGAATGGTATCATACTTCCCCACAGTGTTTATTTAAAAAATGAAATGCAGCAATATGTATAGGCATGGGTATGGTTAAGGTTTTAATAGTATTACTACTTTTATCGTTATCACTTATCGGTTTAGTACTTTAACGGTTCTCTAATTGGTACTTTTTGTAGGAAAAAAAAAAACAAATTGAAAAGAGTAAATAAGTTGTGTTTTGTGAGTTTACTGGGTTTTTAATACAGTTTTGTTTGTCTTTCTGCAGTTAATGCACTTTTAAAAGATGCTTAGCCAGCTTCCGTTTCCGCTTATACAAGAAAACCACTTGTTGCAACGGGCATTGTTTCTGTGCACTTGGGAAACACAACCAGTTTGGTATCCTCCACAAGCTTACGAGCTGTGTGTCTTAAGCAAGTCTGTGTCGCAAGCTATGTGTGTGCAAGCCGAGAACTGTGAAGGCTTTTATACTTGATGCGTTTGCTGGAAACACGAGCTTTTCTCATGTAAATTGCCAACTGTGCAGATGAATATCAAATATCGCAAATTAGGAAAAGTTAGTCAGCTAAATTATGCTACTGTTAGTAATGTTTATTCAGCAATAATACTCCAGTACTGATAGCAGAACCATTACGCGTCAGAGCTTATCCATAATGTAGCACCGATTCTAATAAAGTACAGAGTTTCGGTACCCATCCCTACATACAGTACGTACTTTTGGCTACATAATTCGCCATCTCCAGAAGCGTAGATAGGGCTACGTTTCCAGAATGAGCCTATATTGGTTTATCCAGTCTGATCTCACAAGGAATCGAAACTGTTTTATGTTTTGTTAGTTTTGTGGCTACAAATTCAAACCAGTTCAGTCGTACGAAAATGTATGATTTTTAAAAGCAGCACCAAACCCTCTTAACCCAACTATCATTGGTGGATAAGCAAATCGTACTAAATTGTATGAATAAGATTGTACAAATTCATACGTATTAGCCTGTAAATCAAAATTTGATGAATTGCCTTGACGTAGCATTGGGTTATCTCTTGAAAAAAGGACTGAATAATGAGATAAGGTGTTGTCGTATCATTAAAATAAATGCATCTTGGCTTCCGTTGTAATAAGCTCACATTCATTCATTATTAAGTCTTGTCTTAAGTGTTTTTAGACCATTAGATTCTACAAATGGAGGCTCTTTGCTTTTTACCAATTTTGCAGGGCCTTCAATCCTCAGAGCCGCATTACATTGGCAACACAGCACACAACATCAGAATTAGCTTTTAAATGAGTGTTGGCGTCTTTGTTACCTCTGCTTCTGTCTCCGCACAGTCAGCAGTCGCCGAGGGTTCGCTCTAATACGTGATCGGCAGCAATTACACGTGTCTCCTCTGATGCAGAGCTAATGGGACTGGATGAGACCCAGTCCAGCTCCTCTGCTTGATCGGAAATCAATTTCACTTTTACAGCCCTACATAAATTCAAATACAGCCAGCCAGGACCGCTGAGAAGATACTCAAGCATAATGTCATTGGCGAGAACCATGAAATATTTCAGGACACCTCTGGAGCTGGCTGTATTTATTATTCTAAAGGAAAAAATAAGGCATAAAACATAGACTGAAGCAAGCCATACAGCACAGACGAGTCCTATTATAAGAGACAACTGGGAAATAATCAGCTGAAAGCTCAGACGCAGTGTCATTTCGGTTTACAATGGCGCAAATCTAATTTTGTGGCGACATATCCATGTAAAATGACTCGTATACATCAGTAGCTGTCATTAGGTCTGATCCGTCAACTCTGTGTATGAGCACAAAATAAACGTGTAAGTAAAGATTTATGAGAATAAAACGTGTTTGCAAACTTTTGGCATGGATATCAAGATTCATCTGTAAGTATTCATCACTTTAAGGTTTTTAAATGACTTGTGGTTATGTTAATAAGTCAATAAGTCATTCCGATTTATTTGGGCGTCCTTTCTGTGTAGACCTGTGCTTGCTTCTCTTGTTATTTACCACTACAGCATGAATCTCTGAACAAAGTTTTGTGTTCTGAAACGTACAGGATGCTTTTGTAGAACAATGGCCTCTTGTATGTCAAAAGATCCTGACAATTTAAAAGTTAGTTTCAAGGGAAAAGAAGCAGTTTCAGCTTGCTTGTTTTTGTGGGCTCCAAGGTTTATGTGGTAGTGTTGAAACAAAGCAAAATTACTGAGATATTGCATCAGTGCTACGTTTAATTAAATCAAACCTGCCAAGTGTGAAAACACTCATGGGACTCTAGTTTAAAGACCTTGGTCTAAAGTGCAAAGTGCAAGTCCACTTAAGGCATGCCTGAACACACTTCTAGTATTTTAAGGACTGGAAACATGGTTGGTGCACTCAGCTCATGATCTATAAGGTTGTGTAATAAATTATGAGAGTGTTTTGGGCATAATGGTAGTCATTGTGCATTTGCTATTTACATGGTAGACTACATGGCAGACTTGGAGAGGAAAAGTGGAAAAACGCTTTACTACCGAGGAAACAAATCTGCTCATGCACAAGCAAACAGACCATCTAAAGAATGAGTTGAATTCCACCAAGCCCCATAAGTGAAGGCATGGACAGAGTTAAAGTATGTATATTTATGTCAACAATAATAATTTGACATTTTAATCCTTTAATTTTCATATGTAAAGATGTGTGCATTCTGCTGTGCATCCCTGTAGGTGTAATAAGCTAGCTATCCCTTAGATTTTTTTAAAATATATTTTCCAAATGATGTTTAGCAGAGCAAGGAATTTTCACAGTATGTCTTATAATATTTTTTTCTTCTAAAGAAAGTCTTATTAGTTTTATTTTTCTCTAGAATAAAACCAGTTTTTATTGGTAAAAATCCATTTTAAGGTCAAATTTATTACCCCCTTAGGCATTTTTTTTTTTTATCGTCTACAGAACAAACCATCATATAACCATCATATAAACCGTTATACAATAACTTGCCTAATTACCGTAACCTGCCTGTGCCTAGTTAACCTAATTAACCTAGTTAAACCTTTAAATGTCACTTTAGGCTGTATAAAAGTGTCTTGAAAAACATCTACTCAAATTTTATTTACCGTCATCATGGCAAAGATAAAATAAATCAGTGATTAGAAATGAGTTATTAAGACTATTATTGTTAGGAATGTGGTGAAAAAATATCTCCGTTAAACAGAAATTGGGGAAAAAAATAAATGGGCTAATAATTCTTACTTCTATTGTATATAAATACAGTTGAAGTCAGAATTATTAGCCCACTTTTGATTTGTTTTTCTTTTTTAAATATTCCTCAAATTATGTTTAACAGAGCAAGGACATTTTCACAGTATGTCTAATAATATTTGTCTTATTTGTATTAATTCGGCTAGAATAAAAACTGTTTTTAATTTCTTTAAAACAATTTTAAGGTCAAAACTATTAGCCCCTTTAAGCTATATTTTATTCCGGTAGTCTACATAACAAACAAAAAAATCTTCTCTACGTGAAACAGAAATTGGAGGAAAAAAAATAAAAACGAGGCTAATGATTCAGAGGGGCTAATAATTCTGACTTCAACTGCAGGCACGTGCACACATAGAGCTTAACCTGTGCAGTGCACATGCCCTTTTTAGTCTTGGATAGAAAGTGCCCTTCCAAAATGATCAAAAGTGCCCCTGCGACACAGCCCCCTCCCTCCTTCCGCCCTTCAGTAGGCGCGCGACATCACCACTCTTGAGTACGCGTGCACAACCCCCCCACCCCCCATAGTGCACACGACAACACCGCTGATCATAACGCGTGCGACAACACCGCTCTTCAGTTCTCGCGTGACAACAACAACGACGACGACGACGATGACAACAACCCCCCCCCCCCCCCCCCCCCCCCCATTAATCATGCCATTGATTCGATTGAAATCAATATCTTGGTGCATTGACGATGCTTACCATCCATACATAATCTTATATTTTACTTCACAGCACAGCAGTTCTTGTACTACAATTTTTATTTGTATAACATTTTTATAACTGAACAGAACAACATGAGCATTTAAAGCAAATAAACTTAAATCTTATCCTGCTTGCTGTTTAAGCGTTGTTGAGCGAGCGATCTATGATTGGTCACGCAAAAGGGCTGCAATTATCTCTTAGCGTGCTGGCGATGTTCACCGATAAGTGATACTGATAAATGGACGTGGCGATCACAGCTGATCTATGATGGACACAATGCAAAAAACTTGCACTGCAGACATGCTCACAATGTCAGGTAAAATGGGGCACAGTGAGAGAGAGAGAGAGAGAGAGAGAGAGATGGAGTTTACCTTCATTTTCACCACAGCAGTACAATAGGGGCTCTTGCTGTAACTTCAGTGTCAGTGAATGACGGTCCAGCAAACACACACAGTGAATTGTGCAGAGTTTCTGCGCTTTAATAACTCCTGCTCTTCTCCTTCGCCATAGTATTCTATTGCGACATAGCGCATATGAGATAAATGATGTCAGTACGTAATAACCGGTTGGATGTAGTAGTAGTAGTAGTAGTAAAACTTTATTGTCCTTGACAGGAGATTTGTTTTGGGCATCGCCATATTGCTGCAGACACTCACTAAAACAAGCAATAAAAAACAGTATAAAATACAACAATTACAAAATTTATGGTGCCAATTAAGATATACTCTTATTAAGTAAACCCACTGACACAGGTACAAAGGATTTCTTGTAACGGTTTAACCTACACTTTGGGACTCTATATCTTCTACCAGAGGGAAGCAGTTCGTACTGGGGAAACAAAAAATGAGTTGGATCCTTTACAATCCTATCCACCTGATTGAGGACACAGTTCTCATATAAAACTTGAGGATTAAAATTTTCATTGTGCCCGACAATTTTCCATGCTGTCTTTAAGAGATGCATCAGTTTAGATTTACACTGAACAGAAAGGTTGCCAAACCACACTGTAATGCCATACCTGACAATGCTTTCAAGAACTGCTTTATAAAACAGCATCATGAGCTTCTTGTTGACTCCAAAAAGACGCAACCTCCGTAAAAAATACAATCTCTGGTGTAAACGAGAACAAACCCAATCAATGTGTGTTTTCCATGTGAAAGAACTGTCGATATGAATGCCCAAGTACTTATAGGTTTCTGACTGAGTAATAGGATCATCATGTACAACCACTTGACGATGGTCACCTATGCACTTTGGGTCAAATACCATCTCTTCTGTTTTCTTAGTATTTATTTTTAGCTTATTTCTATCACACCAATCAATGAACTGACTAATTTCTGACTGATATATAACCCCAATATCATCCTTCTCATAAAGTAAACTTAAAATGGCTGTGTCATCAGAGTATTTAAAAATAAAATTCTGTGAATGCTTACTTATACATTCATTTGTAAAAAGTGTAAAAAGAATAGGTGAACTGACACAGCCTTGTGGAACCCCAGTACTACTGTTCTTTTCCTCTGAACAGATGTTTTTAACCTTGACAACCTGAGTTCTGTTTGTTAAAAATGAGAAATACCATTTGCATATGAATGGGTTTATATTCAGCTGTTCCATCTTTTCAATTAATAAATGTGGTTGGATCGTATTAAAAGCGGAACTAAAATCAATAAAAAGCAGTCGAGCATAAGCTTTAGGATTGTCTAAGTGCTTAAGAATCAAGTGCGAAATACTATTAACTGCATCTTCAGTACCTCTGCCATACCTATAGGCAAACTGTAGAGGATCTAAATTACTAGCAACTTCTGATTTTACAATGGACACCACACATTTCTCAAAACATTTCATGATAACAGATGTTAATGCCACCGGTCTAAAATCATTGTACTCAGAGGGCCTCGCCAACTTAGGAACAGGAACAATTAATGATTTTTTCCACAAACTAGGAACAATACCAGAGTCTAAGGATTTTTGAAATATGGGAACCCAAACTGGAGTCAGTTCATCAGCACAGCATTTAACAGTGTATGGCAAAATTCCATCTGGACCTGCAGATTTATTTGAGCCAATATGTTTAAAATAAAAATTTATCTGCCTAGGATCAATCAGTGGCCTATCATAAGTAACACCTCTAGGAGACATTACCTCCGAACTGTTGACTGGGGTGTATTCACAATTCTCAAATCTTAAGAAAAAGTCATTCAACTCATTCACTTTCTGTGAGTCATCAAAAATAGAAATAGAGGGAGTAAAAGACTGCATATTGGACATAGATTTCATAGAGTCCCACAGTTGTTTAGAATTAGACATGTCTAGTCTATTCTCCAGGCATTGTTTATGTTTTATCCTAGCGTCTCTTAATAATCCATTTAACTCCTTCTGAGTAACTCTTAATCCTTGATGATCATGATTATGAAAGGCCAACTTCTTCCTCTTAGTACAATCTTTAATGTCCTTTGTGATATATGGTTTATTGTTGGCATAGATGACTATCTCCTTTTTTGGTATCACATTCTCAGTGCAGAAATTAATATAATCTGTTATTACCGTGGCAGTTTCATTAATATCTTCGCTATGAAAAACTTCCCAGTCAGTACAGAGAAAACAGCCTTTCAAGGCTTCAACGCTGTCCTCTGACCAAACATTCACAGTCTTCACCACGGGTTTATTTTTCTTTAAAAGAGTCTTATACGTAGGAATTAAAAACACAGTATTGTGATCAGAGTTTGAAAGGGGAGGTCTTACCCTGGACGTGTATGCCTCTTTGATGTTCCCATAGCATTTGTCTAAAACATTTTTGTCTCTTGTATTGTCTTTAACATATTGATCATATCCAGAAAGAACAGTCTCCAATTTACAATGATTAAAATCACCAAGAATAAACACCGGCGCTCCTGGTGTACGTTCAAGTTGGTCTTGAATACAGTCTCTTATAGCACTGGCGGCTATAGCTGCCTTAGCGGAAGGTGGAACATAAGCCACACAGATTAATATATTCCCGAATTCTCTTGGGAGGTAGAAAGGTCTCAAACTCAAGCATAAGAGCTCAATATCCGGATTACATACTGCAGATTTAATTGTTATGTGACTGCACCAACGCTCATTCACATAAACGCAGATTCCACCTCCTCTGCTTTTTCCTGAGGCGGCAGATCTATCGGCTCGAATTAGAGAAAAGCCTTGTACCTCTACCAGTGAACTCGGAATCTCCGGACGAAGCCATGTTTCAGTCAGTGCCAGGAGACCCGCCTCTCGATACTCAAAGCAGGCTCTAGCTTTGATGCGCAGTTCATCCATCTTCTGTTGCAATGATCTGACGTTACTTAGAATAATTGCAGGTAACGGGGGTCTGTTTCCACGTCGGCGAAAACGCCGCCGGACGCCGCCTCTGTGACCTCTTTTCCGACGACATGTACTCGCCGTCACCCTGTTTCTCAAACAGTCGGGAAGGTTAGGTGGTGCACCAAAGTCGGCTGACCGAAGCTGAAGCAAGTCCTCTCTTGTGTATACCATGATCAGGTCGCTATTCGTTGTTATGTGCGTGTAGCCGGCAGAAAACAGGTACCCGATTATTAGCAGGCCAATAAAGAGTTCTACGAAAGTCGTCATACTGATATTGCACCCGAAACTACTAAAGTACCAGTGTACCGCCACAAAGTTTAAATAATTAAGTATACCAGCAAGTTCAAAAGTAATTTCACAAAAAAACGTCAGCAGCAACAAGTGCCCGTGTCGCCAGCAGTGCAGCGCCACCGGAAATGTGTTACTTAACTGATACAGAATTCGCGAATACACACAACAGTTCTGTCTGGTTTTCAAATCTGATTGGCTGATAGCTGTGCGATATTCTGCAATATCAGAACTCCTACAGCCTCTTTACCCTTTGTGTATTACTCCGCCCACATACAGCCAGAAAAAAGCAGACACTACAGATCTGAAGTTTAAAAGATGCACGCTCAACTGTTTAACTGTCAGCTTATGATTTAAATCCGGAAGAAAGTATTGCCTCATTCAAAAGGGTTTTTGAGACCCTCCATGTTTGATTTTGTCTTTATATACACATTTATGCCGTCAAACTGTTGTATAAACGCAATATCACACTCGTAGCAGTGCGATATGCTTGCGGCCTCGTGCCAACGCATGCCTCCCACCAGTGCCGATATACAGCCATATCGCACTGTTACTCGTGTGATATTGCTCGTGTATATATATATATATATATATATATATATATATATATATATATATATATATATATATATATATATATATATATATATATATATGCATATGTATGTATGTATGCATGTATGTAAGTAGGTGCATATCACTAATGAGTTCTTTACATAAAAACAACACCAAAAAAATGGCATTGGTCAATGATGTGGTCTGTTTCAGTTGGCTCAAAAATGTGACAACTTCTTTTCAAACCTGCCGGCCCACGAATGTTTTTTTAACAACAAGGTGTCGGACATAAAAAGTAAACCCTCACCAGGCTGAAACTAGCAAATAACACTTGCCTCACACCTGGCCCGCATTGCACCAGGTGTATGATTAGGGCCCCTAGAATGCATTCAGAGCATTCCAGATCAGTCAGCATTAGAACAAATGAACGAGTACACAAAGCTCCACACTCATTATTGGCTTTCATTTGAATAATGCATAAACGCAAATATGACCCAAATGACCGGGGACAAAGTTCAGTTGGAAAATACATTGTAAGGAATCCTCAATCTATTGTTCATTGAGGAAAAAATAAAAGTTAAAGTAAGAACTCACAAGGGCGTTAGAATTCATTGCTTTGAACATAAAACCCTGTTCAATTAATTATCAGACACAGCCTTCTGCCGCATCTATAAGTTGTGCCTCTCTTAAATGGTCCAAGGAGAGTTTTTTATTCTCACACTATCGCTATTCGACGAGGAACTTTGTAAGCAGCAGATTGGGGACCAGCCTTGTGATAAATGCCACATTTAATGTCTGGGGGAAAAAAAAAATGATGGGCAGTGATAATTCCCCTCCTGTAATGTTTGACCTGCTTTCGGAGCTGCATGGTGGAGTGATGGATGTGTTCTGCATCCATCAGCCTGGTTATAGTGGTCGTAATGAGGAACGGTTGAATTACTGCAGAGACGCCAGGGTTCACGGGCTTGGCTTCCTGAGACTTTTCTAAGCACAGCTTCTTATGACTTTACAAAGCACAAGAGAAAATGCAGATTTAACAAAGTGTGGAATTGCCGGTGAGGTGAACAAGCAGTTTCGTCTTGGGGGTTTGTTGGTGGATGTAGCTAATTACACTGCTAATAAATGACAGGCTTTATTTTTCATAGGCAGCTGGCCAGCCGGCCCGTTAAGGAGTGTTAATAAATGAGCTGATGAGTCTTGCTCAATAGAGGCTTTGGGCCTGGAATTATGAACTGCTTGTAGTTATATTCACTGAGCAGATGAATAGAGCTCTATTGTGTGGATTCCAGCGGTTATTGTTTTGGTCATGATGTGAAGAATAAGCAAAGTATTTTTTTGTGAATATGGTTGAGAAAGATATTGTTCACTTATTAAATTATCTTTTATTTTAGGCTAAAATATACAGTTTTCAAAAGTCCTGTGAACAAAAATTCAGTGTGTTTTTCATGTAGTTATTTCAGTGACTTTTACCACGCATAAACGCTTCTTTCTCGAAAAACACAGTCTTGTACATAAATGTTGCTACTGTATTATTGTAGCCCAGTTTGTGCTGTTTACATTGGTATTCCACTTCAGCCTCTGCTTATATTGATAAGCATTTGAGAAAATGACAAATGCTAGGTCATATCTAAACTTGCACTGTCCCCTAAATAGGCACGGGCCGGTATAAAGTTCTGACAGTATGATGACCTTCAATAAAAATATCACAGTTTGACGGTATCATGGTATTGCTATTACTGCTCTAAAATATATTCTTTTTTAAATGTCTGGGTAAAAAACAAAACTTTTTTTTTCCACTTTAAAAACAAAATATTTTATTTTTTGAATGATTTAAAACATGTTGGAGCAGTAAACATGTCAGGCTAAATAATTCAAAAGAATAATTGACTTCTGCTGTCTTCATCTGTTACTAAAACACAGATTTCTTTACAATTTAAAACAGCATCTTTGGACATTTTTCTATTGAGATACTGTTGTCCTAAAAAACAACAACAACAAAAAAATGTAAATAAAAAATCTTACACATACCTTAGGAACAGTAGCGGAAAATGTTGGCGGTTTTAAAACCTTGACTTTTCCAAACCGCAGTATACCTTGAAAACATTTATCATCCCATGCCTACCCCTAAAACACCCTTAGGCCCCGTTTACACTATCAGCTCTTGATGCCCAATTCCAATTTGTTGTCTATATCTGATTTGTTTGCCTGTCTGTTTACACGTTGTTTTAATTGTCACCCATATCTAATTCATGCATTTACACTTGCCATACAATTTATGATGTCGCGCATGCATAAATGTGGGTTCTAGCATCTGTGCCACACTTGCCACGATGGAAGAAATTGTCTTGTTTTTAGCTCTGCGAAATATGCAAAGTGTAGTATAAGCAGTGAATGGTTCAGTCCAGAATTACCCCCACACAGTTTATGTAATAGTATGATCCTGATCTGTGTGTGTGTAGTTGAAGATGTAGCCTTTGCCTGTGCGCACTGGTGTTAGAGAGAATAAAGTTATTCTATGTGTAGCCCGCAGTGCGTGTATTAATAGCGACAAAAAGCAAAAGTTACAACATGAAGTTCGTCCAACTTTAAAATGATTTTGAGGAGGAGGTGGAAAAGGGCCGTCATCGCAGCTTGCGCTTATGGTTTATGAGCTGTATGATGTCCTCCACCATTCAGAGGAGTTTGTGGGTACGAGAGAGATCTCAGGTCTGGTGGGAGCAAATTGTGGCGACTGACCACTTTCATGCTCTGTGTTTCCTCTGATGTTGTTTACCGCATCGGCATCTCCACACACGCTTTTCTTTCAGTCATTAAACCGCGGAGAAGCACCACATTGTCGCAAGTTTCAAGAGTTCACACTTAGCTGATGATTTATAAAAAGCTTGTTTGGCATGCTGTCCCAGGAGAGAGTCCCGAGCTCAAGGGCTCCTCGAGCCCGAGGCTTCCTTCCGTTGGCAGAGCGAGAGGGGAGCCTGAGCTCGGTGGATCTCAGAACTCCCCTGCTGCGGTAGCTAAGGGAACACAAGGGGTTAAACAAAAGCTTGATTGTTATGTATGTTGAATGTCTTTGGATGGTGGGAGGAAACCGGAGAACCCGGGGAAAACCCACGCAAACATGAGGAGAACATACAAACTCCTCACAGAAACACCCACCGGTCCTGTGGAACCAGGGCTGGCAGTGTTCTTGCTGTGGGGCTCACAGTGCTAACCACTGGGCCGCCGTGCCGACCAATCAGAGGTAAAGGAGGAGAATAGGGGAGGAGGGGAGTTTCTTCCAAACGAAGATAAAGTGACCTGAAAACTGTGGCAATTTATAGTAGCTTACTGCTCATATGATTGGAAGATAGTGATTAGCAAATGCAAGACCGGCCGTGATAAATCATAAGCATGTGATCCTCTTGAAATTAGTTTATGAATAAACTTCACTTAATGATGTACAGAACGGAATGCCTCAAATCTGATCTGCCTGTTTAAATGGCAGTCGCATTGTCACATATCCGATCTTTATCTGATTTATTTCCACATATGAAGGAGGCCTGAAACCGATCTCTAAATATGCGAATGCATGCATTTTTTTCGTGTTTACACGGTCATTGAACAGATCCGATCTGTGTCATATATGAGCAAAAAATCGGGATTGGGTCACATTTATCTGGCCTTAGACTCCAGAGGGTTAATGACTGAATATTAATATATAATAAAATATCTGTAAGTATTTTGAATTACCCAAAAGCATGTTGTGTACAAGATTCCAACATCTAGAGCCCTATCTTACACGGCTTTGGTTACAGCTAATCACAGATCTCATTTTTGCAAATGCATTCGTGCCCATTCATGGGCCCATGGGCATGCTGGTCTGAAAAGGAGGTGTGTTAAGGTACATAATTGGTGCGCTGCTATTTTGAGGCAACTGAAGTAGACCATGTCATTGACCAACTAAAAGCTGGTTCAAAGTCAAGGGCGCAGGATTTTTATTTGTTATTTAAAGTGCTATGCATCTGTGTGGATCTAAAACATGAGTTGTATTATACTAGCGTTTTGTAATTTTTAAAGATCTTTTAATCAGAAAGATGTTTTAAAATGGTCACATCAGAGAATAATACAAAATATTTCTATTTCAAATAAGTGTAATTCTTTTACGTTTTTATAAATTAAAGGATATTTAAAAATGTCTATTCTAAAAAGGGCTGGGTGATATAATAATATACATATCAACAATAATGTTCCAAATCATTAGGTATAGATAATTGTTGACATTTAACTTTTTTATGAACTTAAAAAATAACAGTTGAATTTATTTAACCATTGTACTTTTATTTAGCTACCTCGCCAAATTATTAATACAAACAATAAAAATTATTTTATTTAGCAAACATAAAATACAAATTGAACATATCTCCATTTGTATATTATTATATTCAGTTAAAAAATCTCTTAAAGAATTGTCTGGTTCTGTTAGACAATGAGAATTCATTGGTTTTCTTTTCGACTTAGTCCCTTTATTAATCAGGGGTCGCCACAGCAAAATTAACCACCATTTTTTAACCGCCAGCTTACCTTTTTTAATTCACCTGTGCCGCATGTCTTTGGACTTTGGGTGAAACCGGAGCACCCGGAAGAAACCCACGCGAACATAAGGAGAAAGTACGAACTCCATACAGAAATGCCAACTGACCCAGCTGGGGCTCGAACCAGTGATCTTCTTGCTGTGAGGCGATCGTGTTACCAACTGAACCACCAAGACGCCACAATAATAATTATTCATAAATAAAATGTATAATATTAATCTTAGTGATTGATTTTTCAACGGGCTACTGTATTTACACCTGGTATTACATATAAGTTACAGTAAAACATCTCATGTTAGCTTACCTATCAACCCTTCTGTTTTTCTCGAGATTCTACCGTATTTTACAATTCTTTCGTGCTATTATCCCATAAAGATATTTTCCCATAATTCTCCCATATGTTTAATCTTTCTATGAAGGGTGTCAATAAACACTAAAGAGCCGATCCTCTTTATACACAACCCATACCGCCGAACCACCAGGGGATGCCCCTTGTGCTTATATGTGAATCTGTTGTGTGCTTTCTTTTTATTTAGGCATGAATGCACTTTAAAATGAATATAAAAACAGCAGGATTCCCTCATTCCTTTTAATTACAGACAACATTTCCCCCTTAATGTAGCTATTGAATGTAGTATGCTAAACTGATTGCTAGTTTATTTGCAGCTTTTTCTAATGTATACTATTTATACTACAGGGGATATGCCTTATTTTCACATTCCAATGTTGACAGGTATGCGTTAGTCTTGATGCATGTTAGCAGCAGGTGTAAACAGTCTTCTATTAGCATTTGATATTTTTCTACGTTACAAAATAGGTTAAATAAAAAAAAAATAGGTTGTGTATATCTAAATGCTAATGTTGCAGCTTTAAATATTTAAAAATCACAGTCTGAATCAACGAGATGACATTTGCAGCTGATGTCCTGTGTGTCAACCCAATTACACCCCTGTCTGGATATGTATCTAAATATATTAAACATTCATGCTTCTGTAAACACAAACACTGCACTTAGCTTACTTAGCCTTTGTTGCTGGAGAGGCTAAAATTTGTGCTAGTGCTGGAAAACCGAGGTCTCTCTCTCGTTCTCTTTCTCTCTTTGGTTTTGCTGATGTGAAACAGGTCTTTCTGGCATTCCTCCTACAACATTAATTAATACTCCTGCTCGTGATGGATCGCTCCCGCTTTAGCCCATTCATCACTTCCTGTACGAGGCTACGACTCAAAGCTAGCACAGTCCAGCTACGTTCTCTCTCTCCAGCCTGACAAACACTTTCATTTTTGGGGTGTGATATTTCTGTAAGATGGCAAACAGAAAGAGAGAAAGAGATGTTCTTAACATATTTAATCCAAGTGGTCTTAATAATGAAGGTGCATTTATTAATTAATTTACAAAGCATTGAATATGGTACTATCAGTTGTTTAAGTGCATTTTATAATTATAGAAATATGTTAAAGGGATGGTACACTCAATGAAAATCATGTGATCATTTGCTCACCCTTTACTTATTTCAGACCTTTACATGTCTCTCTATTCTGTTTAACGCAAAAGAAGATACTTTTAACAATGCTGGAAAAACCTGTAACCATTGACTTCAATAGTATTTGTTTTTGTGGAAGTGAATGGTGACAGGTTTTCGGCTTTCTTCTTAATATCTCCTTAAAAAAACAGTTTGGCTGCTTATTGGTCAGTTCGAAGCATGGCAACAACACAGTTGGGTTTCATTGGTGCTATTTGTTTGGTGTCGACTTGGTGTGCCCTGGCCTTTAGAACTGTAACTGTAAAAGCATCTTCAATCCGTGTTTTGTCATGGTATTCTTTATCAATTTATCTAAATAGACCCTGTCATACACCTGGCACAATATGGTGCAAGACATGCTTGACGCGATTTGTTGCTATTTTTCAGACCAGCGCAACTCTAATTATTACATTTTGTGCCATGTTGCTTAAATAGCAAATCCATTTGCACCACTTTGTGTACTCATAGGTGTCCAATAAGGAGGTGTGTTGAGGCGCATTGTTGGCACGTTGCCATTTTCAGGGACTGAAATAAACTGCACCACTGACCAACTGAAAACTGGTCTGAAGTCCAGCACAGAACGCATTAATTATACGCCTATGTGGGTTCAAACGCTGACACGTAGCTTAAAACACAAGAGGTAAAGAACTACTCAAATATCTTTACATTTGAAAAAATTCTAATGAAATAAAATGTTACAACAATTATTATTTTCTACATAAATATAAAAAAAACACTACCTCCATGCCTTCTTCTTCTCAGCTGGACTTTTTTTTTCAGTTTATTCGTGATAATTTGCATTTGTATGTGTTTTTTATATTAGCAGTATTATTCATTATATGCATATTTATATTTGTTTTAATAAAAACAAGTATAGATTTGTCCAACTGTCGGGTTTCGGAGACATCTCCATTACTATAGGGCATAAGAATAGCACTTATGTTTGGATAGCCTATAACTAGGCCCACACAGAATCTGCACTAACAGTAATATTATTGACTAATATGAAAATGTTCATCTGATTTATGTACAAAGCAGTTTGTACGGTAATATGTTCTGTCTTTTAGTAGATATAGTATATAAGAGACTTGCTTTGTTTACCAAATAAAGTGGATCTAATTGGATTTGCATTTTAAAAAAGTTAAAAAGATTTTTTATTTTACATATTAAGGTTTTAGTTAAGATACTCTCAAAATAATTCTGCCGAAATCTGCAGTTATTTTTACAAAATAAATTCCACAGATTCCGTCTGGCCCTACCTGTAACTCATTATACACTGTCCCACACTTTGTTATTATTGTTTATTTATTCATTTAGTGGTAATTAGAATTGAATTTAAAAATACTTTTAAAACAAATTGTTTCATCTACCAAACAAAATTTAAAATGTAGGCTAATGGATGTCTGCATTGGGGTGACTTTCCACCATCTTTTTATCCAGGAAAGTAATGGAGTAAAGTAAAGAGAGAGTAAAAAGGCTGAATGGAGGAGGCTCATTCTTTATCCTCGCGCTGCAGATAGTCTGTTTAACTGCTTTCTCGCTAGTGAAGCATTCAGTTTTTCCACTCACAAAGTCACCATGTAAATAGCACACATGCCATGGGGTGCCGCAACTGACTCTTAAAGGGAATGGGAGATGAATTTCTGATTGGTTTATTGCATGTTATGCTCAAAACACATCCATAACTCATTATGATAATTAACACAGTGCTTTTGTGCCATGCACTTTAGACTTTGTGCTTAGATCGGTAAAATAGAGCCCTATATATTTGTGCTTGTTAGATTAGAAACTGTGTCATGCAAATGTGGTCTGTAGTAGCCTACTACTTTTGGGAATCCATTCCTGGAAGAAATGATCAAAAATACATATAAATTAATGAGAACAAATGCTAAAGTCTGATCATGTTTGGTACACATGATCTTATACTTGTATTTAATTTTAGTGGTGCTCTCTTTTAATGGACTTTGTATATGGTTGCCATGACAACTCAACACAGTGTTGGCTCTCTGATGTCATAAAAGCGAATGAATATGTTAAAAAAATTGAAATAAAACTTTTAAAAACTCAATCAATAATTGCAGTTAAAGTAAAAACTAGAGTTAAGAAACGTAGACACTTTTGTGGATATTTGTGGTTTGTCTTTAATCTGTGGTTAAGTAACTTAATAGTAAAACAAAAGTATTTTATCACATTACATTTCAGAGACTGTGATTTTGCAATACAACCAGTTAAATTTAAATGACAGTAAGTAGTACTGTATAATATGTTACAGTACATTTTAGAAGTAACTTTTCCAACAAATGGTGCACCGTTTGGATATTTTCATATCTGGAAAAAAAACATACAAAATAATCTTTATTAATTTTGACAATTAGAAATTATATAATATAATTCAAAATTCTTAAATTGAGACAGTAGTATTGCAATGGAACCGTTTAAAACCATATGACAGTAATTAGTACTGTATAATGTGTAGATTTTGGAAGTTGCTTTCCTGACAAATGATGCATCATTTGGATATTATCACATTAGGGGAAAAAAAAATACAATATTAATCTTGATTCATTTTAAGATTAGAATTAGTTTTCCATCACTGGGTTTCTCCCTGTTGTTTGAGCCTATTATTTATTTGCTTCTGACTCTTCTGATTTATTGATCTGCTCCTAAATGTGAGAAATATGCTAGCATGCCAGTGTCGGATTTCCCTTATTGCAAAAGACACCCAAGTGCCTGTCCATCTCTTGGGCTTTTTATATGTGGCTCCTTAAACTCAACAAACCTTGGGGAAAATGAAGCTCGGCACTTTAATTACAGGCCAGGAAAGGCTCCGCTAATGATTAGCTGTTAGCACTGACACCCTAATATAGATCTCTCTCTCTCCTCAGAGACTGGGAAGGTGATGTATGGTCCGCTCAGTTCGTAGAGACCTGCACCTGCCAGCCCAAAACACAGCTAACGTAAATTAATATGCAGAGACGGCAGTCACTGCAGGCTCTCTTTTCTCTCGCTAGTCTGGATAACAGGGGTGTGTCGCTGGTGAGCTTCAGCAAGATGAAACATTTTATTGAGGTGTGCGATGATTTAGGGGCCGCCGGGGCCTGACAAGCTCTAATGTTACGCTTTTGGAGAGGAGAATGAGCCAAGGCTTTTTTTTTTTTCTCTCCTTTTTTGGGACACAAAGAGAATGGAGTTTTGTGTTTGAAGGGTTGGTCTGATGTTTATGAGAGTTTTAGATATGGTTTATTTAGTTAAATTAAAAGACGTCCTCCCCAACAAATAACAAACTAACAAATAAACACATACATGCATACATACATGACCAACCTGATATCACCAAGTAGGACATACATACATACATACATACATGCACACATACATACATACATACATACATACATACATACATACATACATACATACATACATACATACATACATACACACACACACATACATACATACATACATACATACATACATGCACACATACATACATACATACATACATACACACACACACATACATACATACATACATACATGCACACATACATACATACATACATACATACATGCATACATGCATACATATACTGTATACATACATACATACATACATATTTACACACACACATACACACACACTCACACACACATACTGTACATACATACATACATGCACACATACATACATACATACATACATACATACATACATACATACATACATACATGCATACATACATACATACATGCACACATACATACATGCACACATACATGCATGCATACATACATACATACATACATACATACACACACATACATACATGCACACATACATGCATGCATACATACATACATACATACATGCACACATACATACATGCACACATACATACATGCACACATACATGCATGCATACATACATACATATTTACACATGCACACACATACATACATACATACATATTTACACACATACATACATACATACATACATACACACACACACACACATACTGTACATACATACATACATATATACATACATACATATTTACATACAGACATACATAATCTATAACACAAGATGCAGTGGCGTGGTAGGTAGTGCTGTCGCCTCACAGCAAGAAGGTCGCTGGTTCGAGCCTCGACTGGGTCAGTTGGCGTTCCTGTGTGGAGTTTGCATGTTCTCCCTGCGTTCCTGTGGGTTTCCTCTGGGTGCTCCGGTTTCCCCACAGTCCAAAGACATGCGGTACAGGTGAATTGGGTAGGCTAAATTGTCCGTAGTGTATGAGTGCGTGAATGAATGTGTTTGGATGTTTTCCAGAGATGGGTTGCAGCAGGAAGTGCATCTGCTGCATAAAGATAAGTTGGCAGTTCAATCCGCTGTGGTGAACCTGGATTAATAAAAGGACTAAGCCGAAAAGAAAATGAATGAATGAATGAATAAAGGAATAACTTAATTGCTCTAGTTAATACAACTTAACATTTTTCAGCCACCACAACCTAATTTGTCTAGTACTCGCAACTTATTTTTTTCTAGCTACTACAACTTACTTTTTATAGTTCTCATAATCTCTGGGATTTGTCGAAGGCGACATGGTGGCGCAGTAGGTAGTGCTGTAGCATCACAGCAAGAAGGTCTCTGGTTCGAGCCTCGGCTAGGACAGTTGACATTTCTGTGTGGAGTTTGCATGTTCTCTCCACGTTCATGTGGGTTTCATCCGGGTGCTCCGGTTTCCCCTACAGTCCAAAGACATGTGAATTGGGTAGGCTATTGTCCATAATGTATGTGTGTGAATGAGTGTGTATGGATGTTTCCCATTATGGATGGGCATCCGCTGCGTTAACATGTGCTGGATAAGTTGGCCGTTCATTAAGCTGTGGCGACCCTGTATAAATAAAAGGACTAAGCCGAAAAGAAAACGAATGAATGGGTTTTGTCTGTCTTATTTTTATTTAATGCTTTTTCTCTGTTCTTATGTTGTTCCAACCTACATTTCAACTTATTTTCATCATATCTTCTCACCTCGTTTAACCCCGACTAAGAACATTTTACAAGAGAGTAGCTTTATTTTTTATAATTTACTGTGTGTTATTTTTATTTTGCTGTTGTTGTTCTGTTTAAATTTAATAAGAGCCAGGTCCCATCTGCCATGTTCAGTGTGCCGCTGCTTAAAAGCGCCATGCTAACGCTACTCAAAGACCGACTCTTTGCTAAGCTTCAAACCAAAGAACAGTCACTGAAAATAAAAACCCACCACCGCCGCTCGTCCACGTACAGCTCATTTTTTCATCATCATCGTTTGTAGTTTTCATATTGCCGCTGCGCCTTTGGAGGCCTTCCATGCCATCGGATTGATTTCTCTTTGAGACAGATAATTACTCTCTCCGTTTGGCAAAGGAAATGTGTAAATAGCTTTGCGAGTCCCACCCCGGAGACGATGTGTCTTTGCGTGCCTTCCATCTGCCAGAGCTCAGGGGTAACTGAGAACAACATTTAAAACATTACAAGCTATTATACAAGCCCTGCTCCCCTAGAATTACAGCTATCGTCTTTATGGAAATAAATTAATTAATAAATAAATAACCTGGAGGTGCAGCGTGGAGTTGAGCTGCACGGCAGGTGTGGGATTACAGTTATGGCATAAATAACAAACACTTCATCATTGGCTGGAATGAGAACATGGCTCTTAATGAGCACTTGCTTTCATCATTAATTGTTTTGTGGTGAACATTCGATGTGTAGAAATGGCCAGTTGTGTTGCTGCAGGCGGCGTTCTCACTGGCCAATGACGTGTGTGTCTGTATGAGTTTGCACATGTGTGTGTGTTTGTGTGTTTACTTGTTTGTTAGCTTGCATGTACTGTATGTATGTTTGCGTGTGTTTGTTTGTGGGTGTTTTTTATCTGCATCTCTGGGTGTGTGTGTGTGTCAGTGATTTTGTGTTTGTTTGTGTTAGTTAGGTAGTTAGCTTATTTATATATCCCATATTTTACAACACAACGTTGCCCAAAGTGCTAAACACAATCAATAGTAAAAATAAAATCTACATCACATACATAACAATTAAAGCATTAGGCAAACCCCTCAACATTTACAAGGCTCAAATACTAAGGAACAAAGATGGAGTTTCAAACGCTTTTGAAAAACAGATAGAGTTGAAGCATGTCTGATGTGGGGTGGAATCCCGTTCCAGAGTTTTGAGTTGTGTTGTGTATCTGTGTGTGTGTGTGTGAGTATGCATGTTTGTTTGGGTGTGTCTTTGTTTGTTTGTGTGTTTGTTTATGTGTGTGTGTGTGTGTGTGTGTGTGTGTGTGTGTGTGTGTGTGTGTGTGTGTGTGTGTGTGTGTTGATTGTGTGTGCATTTGTGTGGGTGTGTGTTGGAGTGTGTTTTTTTTGTGTGCATGTGTTGTGTATCTGTGTGTTTGTGTGTACGTTTTTTTGAGTGTGTCTTTGTTTGGGTGTTTGTTTATGTATGTTTGTTGATTGTGTGTGTGTGTTTTTTATGTGTTTTTTGTTTGTTTGTGTGTGTTTGTTTACATGTTGTCTATATTTGTGTGTGTGTGTGTGTGTGTGTGTGTGTGTGTGTGTGTGTGTGTGTGTGTGTGTGTGTGTGTTTTCTTATGTCTTGATTGTGTAATGATGACTGACTTTATCAGGGTCAAAACTGCATAATTCTGGATTTTAAATGTGGCATGAAGCATTTATTTAGTTTCTGTGTGGAGTTTGCATGTTCTCCCTGCATTCGTGTGGGTTTCCTCCGGGTGGTCCGGTTTCCCCCACAGTCCAAAGACATGTGGTACAGGTGCATTGGGTAGGCTAAATTGTGCATAGTGTATGAGTGTGAATGGATGTTTCACAGAGATGGGTAGCGGCTGGAAGGGCACCTGCTGCGTAAAAACATGCTGGATGAGTTGGCGGTTCATTCTGCTGTGGCGACCTCAGATTAATAAAGGGACTTAGCCGAAAAGAAAATGAATGAATGAATGAAAATGATTAATTGAATTCAATTTAACCCAATGTTTGGGTTGGTTCATATTTTACCCAATTTGGTTTTAAATAACCTGCTATTTTATAGAATGTAGGAATACATATACTTCTAGCCCCTTCTAGAACTTTAGAATTATTGATTCTGTAACATATTTATTTTTTTAGTGTTTCCGTTTAGCCCCTGGTGGTCCTGAACTCTGCTTTACTCTGGAGTTTGACACTCTGTTCATTAATGAGTATCCCTGAAACAAGTCTAGTTGCCAGACAGGTGGTTGAACCATCCCGCCAAGCTGGTTCAGAACTGATCTGCCAGCTGGTCTCCATGCCTGACTAGCTGTAGAGCCCATACCCTGCTCTCAAATTGTCAAAACAGACCAGTCTAACCTCTGGCTAGTTGGAGATTTCTTTCCTGCAGCTTTTAGAGTATGTAGAGGGAAAGCTGATGCAAGACTTGGCCGACAGACCTAGAAATCTTGCCAGTCAGAAGATGTGGAGCTAACCAAATGAATGAATGAAGGGACACTCAGGGTTTAAACGCTAATTTTCCTGTTTTTTGTGAATCTTTCTATTCTAGTGTAATATCCAATTTCCAAGCCTATTTCACACTAAATAAAAAATGATGTTTGCTGTTTGTTCAAATGACTTATTTAAAATGAGTTTTATACAATACATTTCTTAAGATTTGTTTATGGTATAGGGTGGCTATTTTAATAGATTACTTTACTTAAATCTGTAAAATCTAATAAGTTAACTTAACTCTTCCATCCTAACACAAACTGATTGTGTGGAATGCAGGACTTTTTTACAGTGCACCAGTCACTTATCATTAACAGTATGTAATACTATAAACAAGGTTTAAAATTCATTAATTAGAATAATTAACCCATTTGTTTTGGAGTGCTGCACATTATTCTGGCATTATTTCTGCATTTGTTTAATGTATGCAATGTTCTTTGAGCAAGTCATGTTTATTTTAGGATGGATTATTTACACAGTGCTTTAAATTCTGCATATATATATATATATATATATATATATATATATATATATATATATATATATATATATACATATATTTATTGAGTCATCATAGCTTGCATAGATTAAACCCTCCTAACCCAACTTTGAGAATAAATTAACTGCGATATTTTTTAACACATATATATATATATATATATATATATATATATATATATATATATATATATTCTCGTTATTGACGTTAATGTGCTGCGATAACGCGAGAATTTAATTGGGTGTTAAACAATATATATATTATATTTATATTAACAGAGGTGGACAGTAGTGTCGCTACAACTAGTGACGCTACTAGCTTAACTACATTTCTTAGTAGCGTGGCGGTAGTGTCACTACTTTCTAAAACAAATAGCTTTTCAGTAGCGAAGCTATTTTATCAGTCAAGTAGCTCAGTAGCATCCACAAAAGCTGCTCTTACCGATCGCGGATCAATAAGTGACGGCACCGACATTCACGGAGCTGTGAGGCTGGTGTCTAGGCAATGAGAGTAAATCCATATGATGGCAAGAATGAGAAATTATTCTTTCTGTTTTACGGTGTGTGGCAACAAAGTTTTTGGTGCGTTATTGGCATCTCTAATTAGCGATGTTGCCAACTGAAACTTGCTTGATGGAAAGATGACTGAGGGAGAGGAGTTATTTCTGAAGCAGGATTCCTCAAGAAGTACGTTAAGTTGGAATAACTTAATTTTTAATGCTTTGCTCCAAAAAAAAAAAAAAAATATATATATATATATATATATATATATATATATATATATATATATATATATATATATATATATATATATATATATATAATATACGCCCACATAGAGCTACAAACAGAAGAGTAAACAACTCACTACCGTTTTACAAATATTATGTTGGACAACATAATGTGCTTTTAAGGCTTTTTTTAGGCAATAATGTAGTTGTTTAGATTGCAAATATGCAGTTCATATATAAGGATAAAGTCTATTTTAAATATTTTTCTTTTCAGCATTAAAATATTAAACATTCAGCATGTCAACAGCCATCAGCATGCTTGGCATTTGATGGTTGACCACCACAAGATAGCACCAGCAATCTCTCTCTTTTGTACAGTATGTTGTAGTGCTGTATTTATACCATAGTAATCTGCTAGTGCTAGCTTTGCTTTAACTTTTTTATGGTTAATTATTTTGATATCCAGATTGCAACAGAAATATTGAGAAATCTCTGTAGACTGATGGCATTTCATGCCGTTCAGCCTTATGATCTTAGAATGTGAGCAAAATCACTTGTTCTGTGATCACTTTAGAAATTAAGCAAGTGAATCATACAAACACTTGCTCTAAAGTGACGTTGGTGAATGAGCAACAGTTTTTACTGTTCTGACATCAGTTGCAGATGTGAATGAATGGCAAAAGAAAGTAGTTTCTCAAGCAAAAGGGTTTTTGAGACTCTCCATGTTTGATTTTCCTTTTATATACACAATTATGCCTTCAAACTGTTGTATAAATGCGATATGACACTCAAAGCAGTGCAATACGGCTGCATATCGTCACTGGTGAGGCACTAATGCACTTAGTACTGACATATAGCCTTTTCGCACTGCTACCCGTGAGATATTGCTAATATATATGTATATCCATGAATTAATATATTAATAATAAATTAATATTCTATGTTAAATTACAATTGTGGTATTGCTTAAAATCTACACTATCCTTTATCTTTTCCTCCAACTCCTCTTTCACTTCCCCATCCTCCCTCATGATGTTCCTGACTGCAAAAAAATCACATCTATTTTTGAACACTACATTTTGCAAGTTTGGATTTCTTCCTCTCCCTTATGACCTGCAAAAATATCATATTTTTACATATTACATTTTGCAGGCTTTCTCCTCTTACGACATTCCAAATCTATAAAACAGATATGAAAAATCTGCTTTTCTGTTCTCTCAAAAAAAAAAAAAAAAAAAAAAAACACGATTGTTTATCCAAAAAAGTTGATCCTATCATAATTTAATAGCACTTAGTTGAGCTTTTAGGTTTACTTTTGTTTCTGTTGATGCTTGCGTTACGTATACATTTTAATGGACACAAATAATTGACTACTATCTGTTGATGCTGAGCAATAATTAAACCCCATCAGCATCTGTTCCTGTAATATTGTGGGCTATCATGGGAGCTCATTCTCCTGTGCTTTCATCCCCAAAAGAAGAGGAGTTTCCTTCAAGAGAATCTACAAAACATGAGTTGCTCTTCTCGTTAAGGCACAAGCATTTGAGCTTTCAGCATATATCCAGTGCCATCTACTGCACAATTCCATGCACTGCAGACCCCAGACTAACAAAAAACCCTTCCCTGCTGTATAAGAAATGACCAGTGCTGACTCTCAACTACATTAATTCATTCCTCATTTGTCCACATTTTAGCCCACTGACCCTTTATGTCTCCCTAATACATGTTTCCAGTCTTATTCTGCCTAGTTCATCAGGTTATTTTCAAGAAATTGTATTATAGTGACTCCTCAGAATGTAATTACTGTACAAGCTCTGCCAATAAAACAACTTCATTATAGTACACATCACCCACTTTTAATAACCCAATCACAACTCTGTAGATTAAATTAAGCCCTGCTCAACCTTTGACTAAAAAAAGTTCCCTATTTTGTTTCAACTTTGGTGAAGATTCCAGAACAAGACATCTTAGTTTGGAATTACATGAGCTTGATGGTGGCATGGTGGCTCAGTGGTTAGAACTGTCGCCTCACAGAAAGAAGGTCCCTGGTCGAGTCCCGACTGGGTCAGGTGGCATTTCTGTGTGGAGTTTGCATGTTCTCCCCGTGTTGGCGTGGGTTTCCTCCTCTGGTTTCCCCCACAATCCAAAGACATGCGCTATAGGTGTATTGAATGCTAAATTGACCATAGTGTGTGTGTGCGTGTGTGTGTGTGTGTGTGTGTGTTCGTGTGTGTGTGTGAATGAGTGTGGGTGTTTTCCTGTTCTGGGTTGCAGCTGGAAGGGCATCCATTATGTAAAACATATGCCAGAATAGTTGGCGGTTCATTCTGCTGTGTTGACCTCTGAAATAGTGATTAAGTCAAATGGATATTTTTTTTACTCATTACTGTTGAGCCTACATGGTGCTTTAATTGATACTAAAAAACGCTACAAAAAATAAAATAAAAAAATCCATCAAATGACTTTAAAGAACTGTTTTAACAGCTTCTTCTCCTCTGTGGCAGTATATCTTTCCAGGTTAAGTATATCAAAATGTATACTAGCATATATTACATATGCTCATATTACATATGAAACAAAGCACAGGCACATTCCAAAGTAATAGGTCAGAGGCGTGGCCAATTGCAACACAGCAATGTTCCCCCTATACTCACATTGAAAACAAGAAACAGTTGAACAAAGTTATTTTAGTTATATGTGCGCATGAAAGTATTCTCATAGCTTGATAACATTAAGATTAGGGCTGCACAATATATAATTTCAGCATCAATATCACAATCTGCGCATCTGCAATAGTCACATCTATCACATTAATTAAATTTGTTAAAGTACAAAAAGCGTTTTTACATTGTGATTATTCAATTTTTATACCTGAATACTGATAGACTTCCAAAAGAGCTGTCAAATAGAGCTTTTCAAACCGTCAAACTATTCATATCGCTATATTTATTGCATAAAAATAATACATTACAATCAGGTTTTTCCAGGGCGAGGCAGTGGCGCAGTAGGTAGTGCTGTCGCCTCACAGCAAGAAGGTCGCTGGGTCGCTGGTTCGAACCTCGGCTTGGTTGCCGTTTCTGTGTGGAGTTTGTATGTTCTCCCTGCCTTCGCGTGGGTTTCCTCTGGGTGCTCCAGTTTCCCCCACAGTCCAAAGACATGCGGTACAGGTGAATTGGGTAGGCTAAATTGTCCATAGTGTATGAGTGTGTGTGTGAATGTGTGTGTGGATGTTTCCCAGAGATGGGTTGCGGCTGGAAGGGTATCCGCTGTGTAAAAACTTGCTGGATAAGTTGGTGGTTCATTCCACTGTGGCGACCCCGGATTAATAAAGGGACTAAGCCGACAAGACCATTAATGAATGAATGAGATTTTTCCAATACTGTGCAGCTCTAATTAAGATTGAACAACTTAAGTGACTGTTTTTAGGATGCTTTTTTTGTTTTCACTTTGAGCAAGTCAAGAAGATGTTTGGAGGATAAGAGAGCTCTCCGATTTCAATTGAATTATCTTAATCTGTGCTCCAAAGATGAATGAAAGTCTCATGGGTTTGGAATGACACTGGGATGGGTGGTTAACAACATAATTTTCATTTTCAATTAAACTAATTTTTTAAGAGGCATCACAATTATGTACTGAAATCTGCTTTCTGATTTGATCCAGAACAGGGTTTCTGTACTCAACCCTACCTTTGGATCCGTATCAATGCTACACATCTTGACAGTGGAATATTTCACTCTTCCCATTCTTCTTCTCAATTCCCCAGGCTACATCAGCTTGGATGGGGATCGATCCTCAACTGCAATCTTTAAATCGTTCCAGCGATGCTCAGTAAGACCGATGTCTGGATTTTGGCAGGGCCACTTGAGGCGATTAACCTTTTTTTTTTTTTTTTTTTTGCTTGGAAGTCACCCCGTTGTGGCTTTTACTGTATGTTTCAGGTGCTGTGGAAAAGATGAAGTGTCTTTAAAGTGCCAGCGTTCTTGCTGATTGCAGCACTTTATCCTATGAGATATTTCTGGAGTTAGCTCCATCCATTTCTCCTTCTACCTTTATGAGTTTTCAACACGAAAAGCTAAAGAGTGATGCTTCCTCCGCCGTACGGATATTCTCAGGGCGATGTGCTGCATTGGTTTTGCGCTAAACATAGTGCTCACCGCTCGGGCCAAGGAAGTTCAATTTTAGAATCATAGAATCTCTCTTGTGCCTCAAGGCGAAGCCCGGATGAGATTTGAGAGGAGTATTTTTTTTCTTTTTTAACAAATGCTTTCTTCTCACCAACATAGCAGCTTTATGAACTGTGTGTGTGGTTACTGTAAATACACTGGGGGGAATATACTCTCACCAGACAGTTTATTTGGTACACCTTGGTAGTTGCAGATCAGACCACCTTTTACCTTCAGAACTGGTTTATTTCTTCTTGGTATATTTTCAACATTCCTGTAATTTCGGTCCATATTGGCCTGATATAATCACACAGTTGCGACAAATCTGGGGAGCCATTTTAGTTTAGAGAACTCATGTTCACAACTTTGAGAAAATTTGACCTTTTTGACATGGTGTGAAAAAAGTCATCACAAGACGGACACAATACAAAAGCGCTGATTGCAATTTATTTATTTATTTATTTATTTATTTATTTATTTTTTTTATTTATTTATTTTTTTTATTTTTTTTTTTTTTGTCCAATTCTATTTATTTTATTATTATTATTATTATTATTATTATTATTATTTGTATTTAACAGTAGAGTTATCAGTACATTCAGTTTCAAACCAGTATAAACAGTAAATTTAATACAGTTGACTTGGATTGAAGTTAGTTCATGTTTAAAATAATAAAATAGCTTCGTAGTCAAGCTACTTTTGCCAAGTTGTAAGTACATTAGCTTGCCCAACACTGTATACAACTACTCTAAGTGTGTCCGTGTGAGAGAGTCTGCAAAAGAACATCTCTGAATGCTCAACACTTTAAAATTGAAGCAGATGAGCTACAACATCAGAAGAAAAAGAAATATTAATAAAAAAAAATTGCTAACATTTTAAATTATAAAACCTCTGTTGTAGTTAATTGGCAGCTCAGACCAATCCAGTCATTTTCCTTTGACCTCTAGTATCAACAAGGCCTTTTTACCCACAGTACAGCTAGAAATGTTCACATTTTCAGACCCTATATTTAAACCTGGAGACAGTTGTGTGCCAAAATCCTTGTAGATCAGCAGTTTTCTAAAACGCTCAGACCAGCCCGTTTGGCACCATCAACCATGCCAGGCTCAGTCTCACTTAAATCGCCTTTCTGACCCGTCCTAATGCTTAGTTTGAACTTCATTTCTATATGCCTACAGTAAACTGTTGCTGTGTGATGTGCACATGCCGCCTCTTCTGTTGTTCTGGCACCCAAATCGCTAAAGAAATTATGCTAATTCGATAATGGCACAAGCACGCCCCAAAAAATCTGTGCTGAACTCAATTTGCTGTTTGCAGAATGCAAATCCATGGCTCGGCATCACTTTAAGTGGAATTGATTACCAGCAGCTTTTCTTTGGATGCCAATAGTATGTTCTGCATTTTGCAAGCTTCATTTACATGGGAAAAGAAGTGTGATTGGAATGAAAAAAACGACTTAAATACCCACCACGTTAGATTTGGTATCTGTACTGGTTTGCTGCAGACACGTAAGGGCTGGACTGGGGAAAAAAAAACAGCCCTGCCATTTTGGGCCAGAGCGGTCCACTACATACAATCAAATTGCTACCTATCTAGGGATGTCCAATTTGTTTATCAACTCCAAGCTGCACAATTAATCGAAAAAAGATCTCGATTCCCCCCTCCCCGCCCCCCTAGGCGATCTTAATCCAGCATTTCTACGATTCTGTCAATCATATTCAAGTTTAGGAGAGAAGCAAAGGCGGCCGCACAAGTCTTCACATTGTTTCATGTACATTGTTCAGCAATGTGGGCATCTCAAAATTGTGTTTAAAGAGTCACATGCTGTAGTTATAAGATATCATTCACAACAAAAATGTCATTTCCGTCTTCATGTAATGTGTATTCACGGCCGCAAAATTACACGTGACAAATGAAACCGAAAGCGCGCACACGTTTAAATAATCATATTGCATTTTAGAGTTATGATTACGACAAGCAATTGATGTTTTTTTTTTTCATTCATAGCAAACACAAAGTGTAGAGTATGAAAATAAATGTTTAACAGCGTCAGTATAGCTACTCTAGCCTATAGAATGTTGAATATAATGCAAGAGGGAATCTGATAATGACAAATGTCTGATTCTACCAGTAGCATAATTGGCTAATAATGTTGTCAATGACAGATTGTAAGCATTTGTCTCAAATACAGTAATTCAACATCAGAATTATAAACAGTTGTATTCTGATGTCATCACTTTACTGTGCATTAATGACCAGGACACATTTAAAGTCCGTTTAAATCCACCATTTCAAGTCTATGCAACATTTAGCATTTTAACCAACAGTAGACCTACACTAAGCCTATTGCTGTTTTACCATATGTTTGAGAAATAACAATAATAATAGCCTACTCGAATGAACCTTTATTTTACATCTATAGAATCGTGAGAAAATGGTGATCTTTAATTTAGACAAAAAAATCACGATTCTCAATTCAGCCCGAATCGTGCAGCTTTAACTCCTACTTTATAAAAAACACAAAATACAGAAATTAATATCAATTTAATTTCTTTATACTGTCCATAAAAATTTTTGTTAGGTTCTAAAAATAACACTATTTACTCATTCATTTATTTTCCTTTGGCTTTGTCCTTTATTTATCAGGGGTTGCCACAGCGGAATGAACCACCAACTATTCCAGCCATTTTTTTTATGCAGCAGATGCACTTCTATCCACAACCCAGTATCGAAAACACCTATACACACCCATTCACACACACACACACACTAATACACTACAGCCAATTTAGCGTATTCAATACACTATTCACTCAGCCTATATTAAATAATAAACATAGCAAAAACTGCCTGCTGACGCATGGGTAAATCTTCAAAGGGAACCGTGTACTTTGTAACCCCATTCACCTTCTTAACAAAGAAAACGTAAGTAAATTTATTTCTTTTTGATATTAGGATTCACAGACACATAACGGCCTTGTGTAGCTACATATTTATATGACTGTCATCTTCACTCTATGCATATTTATTATAACAAAATAGGGCCTATAACATAATGGTCTCCTTTCATTTTCATTGAAAAGTACGCACTTTACCCTGTCTCTTTTGCTGAATATCAGTTTTAATAATCAATAATGGCTATTGTAAAAGTATAACGTACAAAAAAAAAAATTATATGATAAAGGCAAGCAATCAGTCAATGTGCAGAATCAGTGTACGTGGTTACATAAATTGATATATTAACTTATCTTTGCACTCAGCCAAAACAGAGTTACCTGCACTGCAAAAAATGCTTTTCTTACCTAGATTTTTGTCTTGTTTCTAGTCCAAATATCTACAAATTCTTAAATCAAGAAGCATTTTCTAGACAAGCAAAACATATTGTCTTGTTTTAAGAAATAATAGGCCAAAATGAAGTGAGTTTTTCCTTAAATCAAGCAAAATAGTCTGCTAACAGGGTAAGCAAAATAATGTTGTTTTTCAATTTGTGATAAGATTATTTTGCTTACCCCATTGGCAGATTATTTTGCTTGATTTAAGGAAAAACTCACTTAATTTTGGCCTATTGTTCCTTAAAACAAGACAGAAACAGGACAAAAAATCTAAGTAAGAAAAGCATTTTTCCATTGTGAGAACAAGTAATTCAAAAGACCGAAGAGTCGTTAAATAGAGACAACAAGATGAATTTAATATCACATTTAACAACTCCTCACCTTACATTTATAGGGTTCTATCTGCGTTCTAAATGATTTTGAGATATTGAGCTTCAAAGTTTTTGCATTCCATAGCAAACAGTATTTGTGTAACGTTAGTTTTTTAAATAAAAAGTCTTAAAATGTAAACAACTTACACAAAAACATCCCATAATGTAATTAAGTTGTCATTTAATAAGACTATGCACATAAGAATGTCAATATCTCAATTTTGACAGAAATGTCAGATGGAACCTTATGTTTCTAAGGTGACAAACTATAGTGAGATTTATGACCTGCCAACACTCCTGTTTTTCCCGGGTGTCTCCTGCATTTCGGACCCATCTTCCGCCCATCTCCCGTATTGTTCTATCTCCCGGAAAAAACTCCCGCTCCTCAGCTTTTTGGTAGTCACGTGTAGTATGAACAGAGAACTTTTCAGAACCGCTAAATGAAACGCCAGTGTGTTTCCCGCAATTTCTCTGCACCTCCCTTCCGTTTCTTCTCCATCTCTCTGGCTCTCACCTATTTTATCAAATACACACCAACGTTGCATACTCACACTGAGGTCATAATAGGAAATTGTGATTGGGCCAACCCACAGTCAATAAAGAAAACAAACAATGGGCTGCAGATTATGTCACATGGGCCGGTCTGTCCGAAAAAAGCATTCAGAGTCCTCAATTAATTACAAAGAAGAAAAAAAAAAAACAATACGCTGCTAAGCATTTTATGGGCTGATCAGATCATAATATGATGACCAGCCTGGCCCAAAAAGTACGTTGGCCCAGCAGGAAACCGCCCAGTCTGCCAGATGGCCAGTCCGCTCCTGGACACGTGTTTGGGCTGAAATCTCTCTCAAGATACTCAAGCAAACAAAACAAAACACACCCAAAAACTAAGATGAAATCAACCTCTGAACTACTTCTCTGTATTAAACCAGAACTGAGAAGTATTTTAACAACAGAAAAGAAGAAAAAAGTGGCACTGTTAACTTCTTTCTGGCGGATGTCAGAAACGGCACCATTCTGCCAATTACAGACTAGGACAGCACTTTTCTTTCCCTCGATGGTGGCAGAATGAAGAGCTGGAGTAACAAAACTTCTCAAACTGCTCTTCAGATTGCAGAAGTACTTTTTTGTGTGTCATTTCTCCTATAGGTTATGATTACAGTGTCACCTTAAGAGCTCGCCTGCAAATCCCTTCTCTTGTCAGTTGGACTTACTTTTCATCCTCATATATATATTTTCAGCAGGTTTAGCTAAGAAACCGGTGACAGTAATTGTTATTTAAACAAAAGGAGACATATCTGTACGACAGGCTGAGGGGAGACAATATCAATGCCTGCTCCTTTACACTTTCTGTTTCTTCTGTAAGAGGTTTATAAAATCCGAGCATGTTCTGGTGGTCCCACATCTCCCCCTGTGGAAAGCAAACGGTACTGCAGCTGGAGAAAGTGTAAGTACAATACAAGTTTCATCAAACTATCATACATCTTATTTATTAGCATGATGCAATCATAGCAGTTTTGAGTGGAATGCATTATGCAAGCGCATCAACCATCCCCTGATATTTTAGATAAGTGCGAATTATAGTTTCATCATGATGCACTTGTGAAATAAATCATCCTCCAATGTCCTCACTGAGCAGAATGGATGACAGAATGTGGTGTGTTTACATTCACACAGATGTGATTTATGACTTTGATTACATTCAAGTCGATTGCAGTCATTTATATTTTTGCTAAGGGTTTTTTTTTTTTTTACCTAAAAAATGTTACTTGGCAAAGTAAATAATCTAGCAAGGAGGTTTTTTTTTTTTTTTGTTTGTTTTGTTTACTAGCTCTGATTAGTGTGTTTGCTTATAATGGTGCAGAGAAAGTTGATATTATTCTTACAGATCTTTTTCTACTCTATGTAATATTAATATAAAGTATGGGGTAGCTGTTGGAAAGCTACTGTAACAAAATACTTATGATTACTATTGGTATAATGGTGTGAAGCAGCTATTGGTTTACAACTTTGAGTTATTTGAGTTAGATTTAAAACATAATTTTTGTTTTATTTCTTGTATGTACAGTTGAAGTCAGAATTATTAGCCCAACTGAATTGTTTGAACGCTTGTTTATTTATTTATTTTTTTCTAATTTCTGTTTAGCTGAGAGAAGATTTTTTTTAACACATTTCTAAATATTGTAGTTTTAATAACTCATTTCTTATAATTGCTTTATTTTATCTTTGCCATGATGACAGTAAATAATATTTTACTAGATATTTTTCAAGACACTTCTATACAGCTTAAAGTGACATTTAAAGGCTTAATTGGGTTAATTGGCAGGTTAGGATAATTAGACAAGTTATTGTGTAATGATGGTTTGTACTGTACACTATCGAAAAAAAATAGCTAAAAGGGGCTAATAATTTTGTCCTTAAAAATGTTTTTTTAAAAATTAAAAACTGCTTTTATTCTAGCCAAAATAAAACAAATAAGACTTTCTTTAGAAGAAAAAATATTATCTGACATACTGTGAAAGTTTTCTTGTTCTGTTAAACATAATTTGGGAAATATTTAAAAAAGAAAAAAAAATCAAAGGGGGCTAATAATTCTGACCTTAACTGTATATGTCAAAGACGATAAACATTTTTTTTTGCTTGCTATTATTTATTTATTTATTTATTTATTTATTTATTTATTTATTTATTTATTTATTTATCTATTTATCTATTTAGGTAGGTTCCAGCGTCTAGAAGAAGCATAAATTCATAAAAAGTAGTAATTGTAATTTTGGCACGCTGGACGTTTGCTGAAGCATACTATGTGAACAGTTTATTGTTCATTCAACAGGCTTCTTCTAGTATGCTACTGATAAATAGGCAAAATAATTAAAGGATAAAGATAATTACTGCAATCATGATGTCAGTGTATGCTGATTACACTCCAGTGGAGCGTGCTTTTAATGACCCTTTCTGCAGCGGTGGGTGTTTCATTGTGTAAATACAAAGAGCTAGTTTGATCAATACATGAAAACATTGTGCAGGTTTGCATAAAACGATTCAGTTCTGCTACTCTGGGTTTTATTCAGTACTAAGCAGATTAACAAGTAATCAGCTGTTTACATATGCATCGGTTGCAGTTTGCTTATTTTGCAGATACTCTAAGCGTTGTAATCAGTCAAGAAAAATACCAAAGTTCATTCATTTTGAAATGTATAATCTCATTTGGCTCAGAAATGGGACGGTGTCCCACAAGGGTCAGTTAATAGTCCTGCTTAGTTTTTCTTTGCTAACTTTCTTATATGTTTCATTCTTCTTCAAATAAATGTATTGCTTTCTTCTGCTTTTTAAGCAGCGATGACAGATCTTTAGGTTGAGCACCTTTATCACTGTCAATTGATCACTGTCGCCTCTCCGGTGGTGTAGAGAACAAGGACATTGTGTGATAGAGTCTCCAGAAGAGAAAGCGTACCTCTGAACCTCCTAATCAAATACAGCTTTCCTGAATGCCAATTACCAGTGGACCATGCAAATCAGTCTGGAGAGGAGAGTGCCTTTCTCTTTGCTGGCCTGCGTTAACCTCTAGAGAACACAATCTGTCCCTAGGGAGAGCTGGGAAGTTAATGAAGTGAGCGGCTGGATAAGTACTGAAGCATCTCTCTCGTTGATGTCATGGTATTGCTAGGTTAACTCACCGTGTGGACATTAGATCTGGTGATAATAATCTGTATTAGGTTTGCATTAGCTGTAATTGATTCTAAATTGTGATATTTGTTTCACTGCTTAATATTTTGAGGACACATTTAGCAAGGGTATTTCAGAAATGGGAGGGTGTCCCATTTAGTTTTCTCTTTGCCACCTTTTAAGGCATCTAGATGTACTCCAGGGGCCTCATGTATCAACACTGCGTACGCACACAAACTTTGCATACGCCAGGTTTCACAGTTATGTTTGGATTTACAAATGATGAAATTAACGTGAGAATGTATGTTGGTCCGCGCCAACTTCATGTCCGGGGTACGTGTATTTCTTGTGTGTTTGTTTTATCTCCATTGGCGACTCCTAGAGGCAATTATGTTAAATTCCACACTACAAAGTATTGCCCAACACATGTAAAAAAACATTGATATATATATATTTTTATTTTATTTTTTTTTACAGTGATGCCCATTCTCGCACTCAGTCAGTTGTAGAGCGGCCGATTGGGCAGCTAAAATGAGCTGCCTTGATAAAAACGAAGGGGTGCTGCTATTCACCTTATTCTTCACCGACAAGTGGGCGCAGCCATTTCAATCTTTTTGGCTCGAGACTTTTGGTCTCATTCACTTCCATTCATTTTTAGACATTAAAAACTGCTCGTTTCACTTTTTGATGTTGCAAACTGATGTTTTCTTATTATATTATTCTACTTGATCTGTATAATCATGCAAAAATGTGTTTGTAGAGAAAGTAGATTGATCGTTTTCTGCCGTTTATTATTCGTAGTCATTTCTCCCATAGGCGACTGAATCGGAAGTTCTAAAACAATCGCAAAAACAGGCACACTTCCGCATTTTAGAATAAGGTCAATACCGCCCTAACAAAATGTTCCTCTAAAACAGGGATGTCAAACTCAATCCTGCACAGTTTAGTTCCAACCCTGCTCCAACACACTTACCTGTAGGTTTCAAACAAGCCTGAAGGACTCAATTAGTTTGATCAGGTGTGTTTAATTTGGGTTGGAACTAAACTGTGCAGAGCTGCAGCCCTTTTGGAACTGAGTTTGACACCTGTACTCTTATACATCTGTGCCTCCCACAGACACGGATACTACTCCAGACAGTAAAGTGTTGGCCACAGTTGAGGCAACTCTCTCTTTAATAGGTGTTAGTTCAGTTTCCCCGCCTGTTGGGTCCACACTTTGACGGTGCGCCACTGTTCTCCTCTTAACCTGCACCTTTACATCTGACCGTTTCTTTTTTAATTCTTTACAGAGTGATGTTCAAACCCCACTGTGTTAACCATGTTAGCTAAACTCTCACACTCTCTCACTTTTTTTTTTTTTCTTTTGTTATCAATTCCGGAGGGCAAACTTGCAAATAATACCATTTTTCTCCGGTCTACCTCCGATAGGAGCACCTCCAATTTACATTCTGTGAAGTTTCTCTTCTTGCTTGCTTTTGCCATTTCTTTTTCGTTTAGTTTTGCCAAAGTGAAGTCATTACCATATTTATACAGGGGAGGAGGTTTTGCGCTCAGTTTCACGTTAATTCGGATGTAAAAAGAAAAGTACAAAATATGCTTGGGATTCCGCGTACACATTGTTTCATACATCTGATTTTTTTTACTGTGTACGCACATTTACAGCTTTGTTAGTACACAATGTTTTAGTATTATTTCATTGCAAGTCTTTGTACATGAGGCTTTAGATTTTTTTTACTGTGTACGCACATTTACAGCTTTGTCTGTACGCAATGTTTTAGTATGTTTTAGTATTCCAGAACAACTTACCACAGTGTTACGGGACCAGAAAAAATTTAATCTGTAAACACGTTTTATTCTTTAAATGAGGAAAATAAACATGCGTTATGGATGTGACTAAAAGAGTCTGCGGGTTTAAAGCATACAACATACTTTGTAGAAATTCTATGAATTAAACTGCACAACCCAAAAGAAACAATGATAATCAAAAGGATATGAGTTGGCTCTCTATAAAACAAAAATGATTGGTTTTATAATTCCATATTTTTAAATTTGTGTGACATTGGTAAATCAGAAAGAAAGAAAGAAAGAAAGAAAGAAAGAAAGAAAGAAAGAAAGAAAGAAAGAAAGAAAGAAAGAAAGAAAGAGATTGATAAGAGTATAACTTTTACCTTTAGAAGATTTCCACATTTGAAATAGTTTGGTGTTTGGTCAGACGGACCCCTGGTGTTTGTTTGGTGAGCGTTCTGACCCCAGTTCAGCATGGTTTTTCAGTGTTATTGTGAAACCCAGCTTGATAAAATGATGTTTTGTAAAGCGAGGCGCAGTCACTCCTTCCTGGGAAGCCATTCAAATCAAACAGCACAATATCCTGGCTGGACATCTGACACAAAACACGCATTCATCAGATGATTGATGCTCTTTGTGCATATTGTTACTCTACATTGCCTACTATCAAAGAAAAGAGCTCCTTTCATAAGCACCACATTGTTATTTGAAAGCTTCGCTGAACTGCCTTGAAATGTGCAGCTTTGTTCAGTGTGCGATGTCATTTAGACTGATACAGGAAGACAGGGCGGGGCATATCATACAACCCCTCCCCTTTAAAAAACAAAAGGCAATAGCATTTTGTCTATGTAATAGTTCCTAAACGATACTGCATAGTACAACTAATGAGCACATGAGCAACAACTGAGCAAATTTGCATAGAAACAATTCAGTTCTGCAACTGTTTTATTCAAAAGTAAGCAGATTAACAGTGACTCGGCTATTTAAATATGCGTTGTTAGCAGATTACCTATTAGGGCTGCTTGATTATGGGAAAACTCATAATCATGATTATTTTGATCATAATCATAATAATGATTATTCAAAACGATTATCAGTTGAAGTCAAAATTATTCACCCTCCTGTGATTTATATATATATATATATATATATATATATATATATATATATATATATATATATATATATATATATATATATAATATTTCCCAAATTATGCTTAACAGAGGAATTTTTCACAGTATTTCCTATAATATTTTTTCTTCGACTAGCAGGTTTAAATATTTAAAAACCTATTTTAATAGCTCAATATTATTAGCCCCTTTAAGCTATAAATATTTTGATTGTCTGCAGAAGAAACTAATGACTTGCCTAATTACACAAATTAAGCCTTTGAATGTCACTTTAAGTTGAATACTAGTATCTTGAAATAAATTCTAGTTAACTATAATGTGCTCTCATCATAGCAAAGATAAAAGAAATCAGTTATTAGAAATAAGTTATCAAATCTGTTGTGTTTAAACTTTGCTTTAAGCATCTTTACTGTAAGAAAAAAAAAACTTTAGCTACAAAAGTCCTTCAGTCAAGAGCAGTGAGAGATTTTCTCCATTTGTTGTTTGATTAATAATAACAAAAGGCTGCAGCAAGAATATTGCGCACTGTCACTTTAAGAATAGTGCTGCTCTGGTTTCTCTTTCACGTCTTTTGATTCTCAACTTGTTTGTTTATTACACAAATGAGGGTTAATATAAATAATCACTAAACACCGCGCTCTGATACAAATGTGCTTGTATTTGACCATTAAAGTGCTCACATTAAGATGGCGTTAGATGTGTGTGCTCTGCTCGTCTCCGAGCCTGTCCGAGGCTAAGCGCCGCGCGCACACACACAACAGCATGCGCTCTTTCGTTCTTTTAAAAATATGAATGATTCGAATGTACATCAATAAATGATGTGCATCCTATGCTGCAAAAGTTACATTACACTACATCCCCTATTTTATCAGAGTTCGCCACAGCGGAATGAACTATCCAGCATATGTTTTACGCAGCGGATGGTTTGCTAGCGGCAACCCAGTACTAAGAAACACCCATACACACACACACAAACATTATGGCCAATTTTGTTTATTCAAATCACATATAGTGTATGTTTTGGATTGGCGGGGAAACCAGAGCACCCAGAAAAAAAATGCCAACACGGGGAGAACATGCTAACTCCACACAAAAACACCAACTAGCCCAGCCGGGATTTGAACCAGCAACCTTCTTACTGTGAGGCAACATAGCCACCACTGAGCCACCATGCTGCCTAGACTATCATATTTACCCCCAAAAATATTAATTTTGATTTTAGGCAGACTTCCAACAGTATTAAATGATTTAAGGTAATTTAATGTGTCGAGTCGACCGGCTGCTAGCAGAGATGCCAGCGGTGGCCCCAGTTTGCTGTTTCACCAGAGTAAAAATTCAGTCTCATGTCCTTGGAGAAGCTACAAACCCATGGGAGCAGATTGAACTGCTTATTATCCTACAGGAGACAGGCCTGATAAACCTGCATTTGTCTCAAGCCTGATACTTCATCATGAGGGTATGATGTTTTTTGTGGAAATCCAAATGTTTCATTAGGCTTGAATTAGCGGCGTCCTTGACTGCAGAGTTGCGTAACAGACACAAACAGAGTCATGCTGGATCTCCCCGGGCGCTGCTGAAAGTTACCTTGAGATGTGAGCGGCTGCTGCCATTGATTGCTGCTTAATCTGCAGTCTCGTGTGACTTTAGTTTACTCACTCTCACTGTCTCTCTGAAGCTGCGCTGGTGCCAATATGTTCACCGTTAATGGGTGCTCATTTCTCTTCTTTGTATTATTTTTGAAAGGGCGGAAATCCTGTTGTTTTCCAGTACAAATATTTTTAACTCAGGATATATTTACTATTAGCAAAGATCTTACTAAATTAATTTTTTTTTTTGGTTGAAAGAACAAATACATACCTATTCTATTTATCTATCTATCTATCTATCTATCTATCTATCTATCTATCTATCTATCTATCTATCTATCTATCTATCTATCTATCTATCTATCTATCTATCTATCTATCTATATATATATATATATATATATATATATATATATATATATATATATATATATATACCCCGAATCTGTTTTGGTTCTTGCAACACATTTCAAAAAAGTTGCCATTTCTTTTCACTTAAAAGACATTTAGGGTCTGAAGACACAAAGCGATGAAGTGTTTCAGGTGTAATTTTCACCCATTCTTCATGCAAAAATTTTTAAGGTAGGCAACAGTATGGGGTATTTGTTGTCATATTTTGTGCTTCAAAATGAGCCACACATTCTCTATTGGACACAGGTCAGGACTGCAGGCAGGCCAGTCGAGTATCTGTATCCTCTACCTTCACAGCCAGGACTTTGTAATGTGTGCTGAATGTGGTTTTGCATGGTCTTGTTGAAATTTTCATAGGCGTATTGGAGACAGGACGGGACTGCAGGCAGGCCAGTTAAGTATCTGCATCCTCTACCTTCACAGCCAGGACTTTGTAATGTGTGCAGAATGTGGTTTTGCATGGTCTTGATGAAATTTGCATGGGTGTGGAAAAGATGTGTTCTTGAAGGCAGCATATTGTGCTCCTAATTCTCTATGTACTTTTTAGCATTAATGGTGCATCACAGAGGCAAGTTACCTTTGCCAAGGGCATGGATACAAACTCATAACATAACAGACCTTGGCTCTTGGCCTTGTTGTTGGTAACAGTCTGGATGATCCTTTTCGTCTTTGGTGTCCGTTTAAAAAAAAAAAAAATAAATACTTGAAATATTGATTCAGCCGTCCACTGAGCACGTTTCCACTGTATGGTGGTCTATCCCAGATGCCTCTGAGGCCAAAGAAGTAGACGACGCTTCTGGACACTGTTAACATAGGGCTTTCTTTTGTCACAGCACATTTTTAACTGACATTTGTGGATGTAACTACATGTTGTAGTACTTGACAAAGATTTGCCAAAGTGCTTCTGAGTCCATGTGGTGATATTACTTCTAGATGAATGATGATTCTTGATGCAGTGCCACCTAAGGGATTGGAGATCACAGTTGCTCAGCTTAGGCTTTCGCCCCTTGTCCTTTACGCACTGAAATCCCTTCAGATTCCTTGAATCTTTTAAATATGTTGTGCACTGTTGGAGATGAAATATCATTCTTTGAGGAACATTGTTTTTTAACATTTCAGACATTTTCTCACGCATTGGTTGGCAAACCATCCCAGATGCTTCTGGACACTGTTAACATAGGGCTTTCTTTTGTCAAAGTACAGTTTTAACTGGTATTTGTGGATGTAACTACGTATTTTGGTACTTGACAAAGGTTTGTCAAAGTAGTCCTGAGCCCATGTGGTGATATCACTTATAGATGAATGATGATTCTTAATGGAGTGCCGCCTGAGGGATCGGAGATCACAGTTGTTCAGCTGGCTTTCACCCTTGTCCTTTACGTACTGAAATCCCTCCAGATTCCTTGAATTTCTAAATATGTTGTGCACTGTTGAAGGTGAAATATCTTTCTTTGAGGAACATTGTTTTTAAATATTTCAGTAATTTTCTCACGCATTTGTTGGCAAACTATCCCAGATGCTTCTGGACACTGTTAACATAGGGCTTTCTTTTGTCCCAGTACAGTTTTAACTGGCATTTGTGGATGTAACTATGTATTTTGGTACTTGACAAAGGTTGGCCAAAGTAGTCCTGAGCCCATGTGGTGATATCACTTCTAGATAAATGTGGATTCTTGATGTAGTGCCACCTGAGGGATCAGAGATCACGGTTGTTCAGCTTAGGTTTGTGCCCTTGTCCTTAACGCTGTAACATGTTAAATGTAATACCAAATCGAGGAGAGGAGGTGTTGCAACGCACTAATATCCCTCCAGATTCCCTGAATTTTTAAAATATCTTATGCACTGTTGAAGGTGAAATATCTTTCTTTGAGGAACATTGTTTTTAAACGATTCAATCATTTTCTGACGTGTTTGTTGGAAAACTTGTGATCCTCGGCCCATCTTTGCTCCTAAAGGACTAGACCAGGCATGTCCAAACTCGGTCCTGGAGGGCCGGTGCCCTGCAAAGTTTAGTTCCAACCCCAATCAGACACACCTGGGCCAGCTAATCAAGCTCTTACTAGGCTTTCTAGAAACATCCTTGCAGGTGTGTTGAGGCAAGTTGGAGCTAAAATCTGCTGCAAAAATTTGAGTTTGGACATCCCTGAAATAGACCTTTCTTGGATGCTGCTTTTCTATCAAATCATAATTCCAATCACCTGTTGACATCACCTGTTTTAAATCACATCATTATTTAAACAATTTCATGTGGGTTTTTTTTTCCCATAGACATAAAGATTTTGTCCTCTTACCCTAAATGTACCAATGAACCCAAGCCTCAATCTGCTGTTTTACATGTTCAAAACACTGAATTTTAAATATTTTAAGAGCCATATTCTTGAAAGGGGCTAAAATTGTCCCCACAAGGTCATAAATGACTGGTATTACCTTGTTTGTATTACTATGGTATTTGGGTGCTCCACAATGTAATAAATCAACTGCGCCTGCACTTCGCCAACACACACACACACACACACACACACACACACACACACACACCAGCAAACATAAAAAAAGTACCCCACACCATTTCAATAGATACTTTAATCAATGATTTAAATGTTACTTCAGCAAATTACATAATGTATTTTTTTTGTTTGTTTTTGTTTTTACAAATACTGTAAGAAAATCAAAACACAATAAGAACAGGGACCGATTTCATTGAATAAATACGACTGCACCAAACAGAACCAATTCCACATAGCACAGAGTCGAGGTCAAAGAAAGAGGAAAAAAAAAATGAAAAGAAACAAACCAAAACATTACACACGTAGAATTTGTATATATTTATATTTAGATATTTATATATATATATTTATATATTTATAAAATCTTTACAGTAATAAAACTCTTGTCTACTACAAAAATAATCTTCCATACTCTTAAGAGAGAACCGTTTGTCCATTCAAAGCTTGTAAAGTGTCTTGTTTCATAGCCAGTGGTTTTTCTAAGCACCGCCTTCAAACAAAACGCAAAACTTAATTTAACATTTTTAAACGCATCTCTCTTCAGCCGTCACAACAATGCCGCATTTTCGATTCAGACATTGATATCAGTATGACTTTTCAACAGAACTACTTATGATATTGCTATTGCTCTTTTTAACGACCCCGTCCCTTACCCACAATGCCTTGCGCTTGTTTGATTGACAGTTTCAGCTCATAACTTGAGTGACATTAGGAAAATACAATCTGTATCGTGATTGTGTCCAAAGCGAATCGTCTGTGTACGAATATATCATCGATTTGATTTTTATACGTAGCATACAAAAGGTGACGGAACGAGAACGACGGAAATAAAATTACCCATTTAAATTCCCTTTAAAACACTACTAGCAAAGATGACCTCCACTTACATTCACCGGTGTGTGGGAATAGAAAGTAATAATGTGATAAATAATGTAATATATAAGCATAATATTCAAATGATAATCAACATATTGAAAGAAGCGCAAAAATAGGGAAAGTAGGATGTCAATATTAGATATGTCACCATCTTCTGCCATGTGAGAAGGGTTTTAATAAACAGGAGGACGTTCAGTAATTTAATGTCAATGTTTGGAATTGTATTCAAACATGTTATAGCAGTAGAACATTAAAAGAGATTTTTAGTTGAAACTATAGTCACTGGGGATTTATAAAATGCATGTTAAAGGCTACACTTTCAACGATGCTTTCAGAGTTAAAAAAAAAAACGCATACAGACAAAAGTAAATTAATTGCAGAGGCTTCTGAGGATGGTGGCATTTTTGTGAGGGATATTTCAAATTATGTGCTGTTTATAGCACTTATTCTACTGAAGATTGAAAAGTCATACATTTCGGGTAGACTAAGGGTGCAGACTGCACATTTTCATTTTTGGGTAAACTATGTTAAAAACTGTTTTTGGCACAAAATAAAAAAATCATAATAAATAGTATAAAATATTTATAGAAAATTAGCTAATTAATGTCAGTTTTTACTTTACGGACAACATGAAATTATTCAAAAACCAAAATATAAGTCAAAAAAAAAAAAAAAAAAAACATGAAATACAGGTCCATTTTTACCCATTTACTGTAGTCCCAACAGTTTTTATTTATTTATTTATTTTAATTATAATTTTTTTTTTTTTTTTTTTTTGTGCAGGGAAATGTAGTAAATTACTGAGCATACAAAACCATCAATTTGGTTTTTAGATTTATTTTTAGTGAACAATTTTCACTCAGAAAAAAATAAAAAACTTTACAAGAAAAAAATTGAAAAGTGTAGTCCCATTTTGTTAATGTGAAAAATTAACAGTATGCTTGTAAAATGACAGTATGCTTGTTGTATTTAATGCTTTTAAGTAACTTTTGACAAAATAAAATAGCAAAAAAGGTTAAAAATTATTTCCTTTGTAATTCTGTGTAACAAATATATTAATAAAATACTGAAAAACAATTAAATACTTAATAAAATATATATATATATATATATATATATATATATATATATATATATATATATATATATATACATACATATATATATATATATATATATATATATATATATATATATATATATATATATATATATATATATATATATATATATATATAGTCAAAATAATTAGCCCCCCTTTGATGTTTTTTCTTTTTTAAATTTTAAATTATTAGCCTAAAATCTAAATTATAGCCCCTTTAAAAAATTTTTTTCCTCACATATATATATATATATATATATATATATATATATATATATATATATATATATATATATATATATAAAACTACACATTCTTAAGTACAAATAAACCTATTATTTTAGTCTTTTTGTGCTTTAAACAAGTTTGTGAATTAAACTTATAAATTATACACTTGTATTATTGGATTACGTTTTAAAGGAATGTTGATATAGAATGAATTAACAATTTCTGAGTGAAAATATGTTTCTAGGTCCATTTTTCCCCAGTGTTTATTATATAAAGCAAAAAAAAAAAAAAGTAAATTAGATAAAATAGATAGTCAGAAAATGGTCTGTATGCTACCTGTCATACAAGACAAATTATTTATTAAGAAATAATTGATTCCTAAGTATAGCATCTCAATATAATTCTTATGAATATGAGAGAAAAAAATAAAAGTAAATATTTAAATATGCTCTTACACTTTCATACATTCATATCCGTCAGCCTGTACAGTTCTGTTTTGGTCGTATGACATGGATGAATTTAAAATTTAATTAGCAAAATTGAAACCTAAATCAACAACCCCATGTTCGTACACATAAATTATTCCATACAAAACTGTTTCGGCAACACAAGACGCAGTTTATGATTATCATCTTCTGCTAGGCCATAATGTCCCAATAACATCAAGTCAGTTTTGCACTTCATATCTTGATACTAACTGATATGTATCTGCAAACCAACAGTCATTTTCTACATATAAACAGATTAAGAAGTTATTTTACAAAGAAAAAATATATACATTTCCTGATAAAAGTCTTGTTGCTTATACAAGTTTTAGGAGCAAATGTTATTTTGACTTAGTTGATCTGGTGTCAGAAGTGGCTTATATAAAAGGCAAAGTCCATTAGATAACGCTTATTATACCAAAATAAAGTATGATCATGTCTTGATTTTTAATTATTTAAGTAGGACAGTAAGGTCTGACTTTGCTAAGGCAAATGTCTAGTCACTTAACAGAAATAATGTACAGTATAGAATATATACTGTATATACTGTTTATATACTGTTTCACTCATTATGCAGTGAAAAAAAAAGAATTAAAATTGTGTATGACTCCCATGATCTTGGAGGAATGCATCCAGACATCTCTTCAATGACTCAAATTACTCATTAATAAAGTAATTTGGAATGGCTAAAGTAAGCGTTCTTGCAGGATACCCAGAGTTCATAAAACGTCTTTGGATTCATCTTTATCTTACCCCAGATGCTTAATAATATTCAAGTCTGGTGACTGGGCTGGCCAATCCTGGAGCACCTTGACCTTCTTTGCTTTCAGGAACTTTGATCTGGAGGCTAAAGCATGAGAAGGAGCACTATCCTGCTGAAGAATCTGCCCTCCCCTGTGTTCTGTAATGTAATGGGCAGCACAAATGTCTTGATCCTTCAGGCTGTTGATGTTGTCATCCACTTTGCAGATATCTCGCATGTCCCCAAACTGAATGCTACCCCAAACCATGACTGTAACCCCAAACCATGATTTTTCCTTCACCAAACTTGACTGATTTCTGTGAGAATCTTGGGCCATGTGGGTTCCAATAGGTCTTCTGCAGTATTTGTGATGATTGGGATACTATTCAACAGATGATTCATTTGAAAAATCTACCTTCTGCCACTTTTCCAACTGATCAACTAGAAGTCAAGTTATTATTTGGTGCTCTTAAACTGGGATCAACCACAAGAATTCTGTCAGATAGTATATTGCAGACAAGCAAAACAAAAAGCTTAAAACAAAAAAAGGATAATCCTACATTTATGCACTGTAAAAAGTGATTTATTTTACATAGAAAAGTGAGTAAACCTGTTGCCATAAAATCAGTAAGTTGACAAAAAAAAAGAGAGTAAACCAATTGTAACTTGGAAATGTAAGTTGATTTTACCTATTTTTTTTCATGGTTATGCGCAGTTTACTCTCTTGTTTATTTAAAGTCAACTAATTGTTACTAAAAGCAACAGGTTTACTCATTTTAATCAAAGTCAATTAATCATTTTTTACAATGTGTGTTACATGTAAAGTACAAATGTGCTAAATATAGTTTACAAAATAAACCCCCTGAATCTTTCCATTTTACAATAATCATTAATAATTGTACAGTTTTTTATTTGTATTAATAAAACTTCTAAAATGCCACATCTCTCATTTAATACTGCCATTTAGCAGTAAAACATAAAAAATAAACAATATTAACCAACAATAAGGATCGTTTTTTCCACCAATCATGCTTGCGTTTTCCCTCGGACTTTGTACACACTGGCATCTTTATAAATGAACCGCATCGAAAAATGTTTTATTGAACACACGGATGTATATAAAAAAAGCTGTACAAAGTTTGTTCTATTATTCACAGAGCACGGTAAAGTTAATGTCCGACATGCACAAGTACTGAATAAAGCTTGAAACCTTTGTGTCCGCATGAGCAAAAAAGTCCTCAACGTGGCGGAGTCCGGAGTTCAAACGTCAATGTATGTAGGAAGATCTGATGAGAATTTGACGCGTGGATGAGGTTTGATGCATTCTGGGAAAGAAAAAATAGAGACAGAGAGAAACAAGATAACTAAAATACACTCAAAATATGTTTGCTGTATTAAAAATGAGCTAAAACAACACAATTCTTGAGGTTTTTGGAGAGAAAACTTGATTGTGTGGAACCCAGCTTTTTTTTTTACAGTGTATAAAACATAACGACCCATGTTTAATAAAATACTATAGTAATTTATAGCAAATACTACTGTATAGTTTTTCTAAATCGCACTGTAGCAAAGTACTTAAACTAATTTGTTGTGGTAATTCTATAGTTGTTGTGTTACCATTGCAACTATATAATAACCACAACAGGTTAATTCAAGTACTTTACCATAGTATGGTTCAAAAACACAACTATACTAATATAGGTAAATGAGCCACTACTGTCATTTTCAACAACTATATCATGTTTTTTTTTTGTTTTTTTTTTTTACATATATGTATATGATATATTTTTAAAAATTATATATATATATATATATATATATATATTTTTACTTATTTATATTTTCTCTATAGGTTTTTTTTTTCCCTTCACTTTCATCAATTGGTGAAGTTTGTTCCTTGCCTCTGTCCCCACTGGTTTGGGACTTGTGGAGCTGCGCATCGATGGATCAATGGCAAACTTTTAAACTATCTACAGCTTAAGTTTAAAAACAATAATTGTAATTGTTTTAACAATCAAGCTCAGAGAATTTGCAAGCTTGACATGAGTACCTTCCAAACATATAGACTTGTTGCACTGTTAAAATGTCATTATTTTCTGTATTATAATAATAATAATAATTAATAACAATTTCTTACAATTATATAGCGCTTTTCTGGACCACCAGTGTGCAGCATCCACCTGGATGACACAAGGGCAGCCATACTGAACCAGACCGGACACCACACACCAGCTGATTGGTGGAGAGGAGACAGAGTGATGAAGCCAATTATGATATGGGGATGGCTAGGAGGCCATGATGGACAGTGGGCAAATGTGGGGGTAAAACACATTTTTGAAGGACATCCTGGAATTTTTAATGACTTTGGTTTATTGTCTCATCTGAAAGACTGCGTTTACTGAGCAGTATAGCGTCCCCATCAATATACTGGGGCATTAGGACCCACAGCCCCAGCGCTTCCTGCTGGTCTTTCTAACACCACTTCAGGCAGCTTTGCCATGTGGTCTCCCATCCAGGTACTGACCATGCTTAGCTTCAGTGGGCAACCATGTGAGAGTTGCAGAGCGCTAGCTGCCAGCTTTACTTGAGTAAAGTGAGTAAAGCTATTGCCTTAAAAGAACAAGTTGATTTACTTGGAACTATTAAGTTGACAACTTATTTTCTTATAATTATGTATAAGGCTTTGCTCAGTTTTATAAAGTCAACTAATCGCTTTAAAAGCAACAAGTTTACAATGTCATCTAATCGCTATTTAAGATGTCATAAAATAATTAAGTTTTAGCTGACAGAAGGACTGCAGTAACTCAATAACAAAAGAATGTCAAGTCATCTCAAACTGGAAGTACTGCAAGTTATCTAAACTCAAACATTCTCCACAGTCATGAGATTTCAATCCAGTCGAGCATTCCTGGGACATTGAGCATTTGGAGATTCACCTCAGCTGATAAATCTGCATTATGACGCTCTCATGTCAGTATAGACCCGAGGAATGTTAGGTTGAATGTCAATCAGTAGTTTAGCTTCAGGAGCCAACGAGGAATGCAAGTAAGAGTGTTGTCAAACTCTGTCTTCCAAATGTCAAATAACCCCTGATGAGTGTATGAATTGGCAGTGGCAATGTTCCTACGGCAGCCTAGAAAGCTGAAATGCATCATGACATTTGCTGTTTTGTTGATTTATTACAGGCGCCATCAAGGGACCGTAAGTCGAGCGACCGATGCTATTCCCTGCAATCAACAAGAGCCCCTTTTTCCAACAACTAAAAAAAAAGCCATTTTCATGAAGATGTCTAACACACACCCTGACTGAAAGTGACAGATAAAGTGTATCCACAGCTCGCAAGATTCAGAGAGAATCTTGTATGCTGTTTTAAACTATTATGCTAGTTTAAATCCAATCAATTTCCCTATAATATCCATTGCAGAATCAGCTCTTTTTTCATTCTGTGTCTGAAATGGTTTGTTCAAGGATTCAATCTCTCTAAACTCTGCTTTTCTGGGAACTTACTTTGCAACGATTGGTCAAATTAAAGCTCGCTCTGCTGTGATTGGTGGACTACTTGTAGCATTTAGTCAGAAACCAAATGATCATGAGCATATCTGAGTTTTAGCTCCTCGTGTGTAAACACAGTGATAGTAGGAGTTGATGACACTTGTTTTTACTACTTCAAATCTCAATTAAGTCAAGTGAATTTTTAGTTCACAGCGGAAAATTGCATCTTCTTAATAAGTCAACAAAACCACACTCT